>NC_056728.1:85508456-85588456 GCF_019279795.1 Protopterus annectens
TAAAAACCCCCCCACGGAGAAATTTGTTAAATTGGGGCAAAGATGCTCATGGACAGAATCCACACAGTGAGGGTAGCATACCCTAGTTCGTACTGTAAATCAGTTACAATTGGCGTCCCCCAGTCCTCGGTCACAGGGCCCCTCATGTTCGGTATATGCTTCTCTCAGGTACAGGCTAGCACAGGAGGACTTACCCTGAATAAGTTTGCAGACAACTGGAAACTAGGGGCAATGACTGATTCCTCAGCTGATACAGACACCCTTCATAAGGGTGTCACTGGGACGGATACCTGGTGTCAATAACATGGCCTCAAGCTGCATGCCACAAGGTGCATAGACATCCCCTTTGGATTACACCAATCACCCACGGACTATCACATAGGTGGTAGTCCCCTACATACATAAGACGTAATAAGGGATCTTAGAACCCAAGTAGATAGCATTCACTCCTTTGACAACCATATTGCCAAGGTGGTGTGGATATCCTTCTACATATCCACCCTAATCTCTAATGGGTTTGTAGCCAGAACAAAGGCAGTCATTGTGCCTCTCTACTCATGACTTATAAAACACATTAAAGGGTACAACACCCCATTTGGGATGTACCTTATGAGACAACAGCAATGGCTTTAAATACTACAACATTACTACACCAAGAGGAATACTGACCTCCGAAGGATGACGTATGCAGCCCAACTACAGAAACCCCCAACTGTACTTGTTTGCATACCGCATACTCAGAGGTGATCTCTGCTGAACATACAATGCCCATGTCCAACACAATATTGATGGATATGCTCCACATAAGCAAAAGCCACAGAGCCACATGCTCTGCGATATGTACCTAAATGCAACAATGACTAGGACGTGCTGGAGGGATACATTCCTGACCCGGACACTCACCATGCTTTGGAACATGATTCCTATGTACATCAGGCAGGGACCCTCACTAGCACTCTTCAAGAGATACCTCAATGGGTGGATGGGAGACAGACATGTACACCAGGGATCACTGCAGTGGCTCTGCTGTACAGAGGCACAGGAAATGAATGGCTCTGCTGTTCACAGGCACAGGACACTAACCTAGGGAGGTGTCACAAGTGAAAACACTGCAGTTAGGCTTACGAATGGCCTTGGCTAGACAGCATAGTACCTAACTATGAACCTATGAAGCTATTACATGTCCTTTGTGCATGGATAGTTGACTAGCTCTTCCATTTCAATTAGCTATCATGCTACACTGCCTGGTGACTACAAGTCATATGTATACTGTTACTGTGCATTGTACATGCCAATAGACATACCTGATGTTTGCATAACATAACAGTAATGCTATGTAAAATGTTAGACATATCTACCTACAATACTGTACATTTCACATTTTTGCCACAATATCCCACAATGCAAATCATAATTGCACAGCAGGACCACCTTAGACATGTTATTCTCAGTTATACACCCATACATATGCCTACTGTTACAATATATCAACATATACTATCCCCTGTTATGGCACGTACTTGTTGGACAAACCCTGCCACTGACAGTGGCTGGAGTAGAATTGTTGTGTTTAAAGTCCTTATATAGCATCCCTTGTGGTGTATGAGGTATTTACCTTGTGGCCCACAGCAGTACACACAATTTCTATGAGCGTTACTATGCTCAACAATACATCACTACATAATACCTTTTCCCACTATATGCATTGCGTACACTTTAATTAATACAGAACATGTACTACATACACTAACATCCCGAGTTGACGATAATATAAGTCCTATTCGTTTTCTGTTGTAACATTTTTCTCATATGTACATACAGTTTGAATGTATGACAAGCCATCCTTTTATACTTAGATATCAGTAACATGTGGTATCCTGCCACCAATTGGTGTTCCAGAGTAGATGATTACATGCACATCAGCTGTGCAGCTACTCCATTAGCCAATGACATGGAAACAGTGGGGTATAATTGAATACTCCACTTGGGCATTGTCCCTTTGCCCTACCTTCAAGGAAGACGGCCTGGATGTGTTGTTTGTGATGAATTGCTACAGCTATATGGAGACACACAGAGATATATTAACTTCATGGCGCCCGTAGTTTGTGTGTAATGGCTAGAGGATGTAGTTCTACATGTCAGTTTAGCTGTTATATCAGCCGTCTGATACGAGATTATTGCAACAAATCCCTGTAACATCGGCGTCTGTTCCATTGTACAACAGCAACAATTTCACATAGGGCCATTAGAGTGTGTCTCTCACAAGGTATGTTAAGGCTTCTGCAGATGTCATAGAGTGAGTGGATGTTTGTGATGTTATTACAGTCTGCATTGCAATTGTTTTGGGTGTGGGGGAAATGTAGGTGGGTGTACATAGCAGATGCAGGTGTGTAGGAACTGCATTTATACATATTCGATATGTGTGTGAGGGCTCCTTTTTGAAGACCTATACTTTAGTAGACTAATACTATGGTAATTGCAGGCTTATTCATTAAGCCATTGCTAATTGGTTCCTGTATAGCATGCAGGTGATGTTGGTCCTTCAATCCCTTCGGAAATACATCGGTATGTAATGAAATGTTGCTACATGAAAGCTGTCTCATGTATTTCTGTCACAGATATTTGCACTCATTGGAGTTGCGTTGCTGACTGAATCTCTTTGGCTTGGGTTGCCACCTTTTCAAATGGCCATAGTGGAACATTTGCAGGACACACATTGGATTTTAGAGGCTGACACATACCCACGGTCAGTACAAAGTATAGAACTTTACATATATGCCTATATAAAAGCTTATATTCTTGTAGCGGTTTACTTGCTTATCCTGTTTCTTGTTACATGTAGGTATTTTAGATACAGATTACTATTTTATGCAACAATTACATTAAATATGGAACATGGCAAATGTCTCGAGATTGTAGGACATTAGTATTTGTACTCATTTTGGTCAGGACACTACCGCACATAGAGGGACTGCCCCTCACAAGGTGGGACAGGTGGAAACCCTATCTTTGGCTCATGTCCATAGCACATATTTGTAATAGTGTATAGACATATATACTCTCCATATCCTTTGTTCATAACATTCAGTCGTGGCAGAATGTGTGATTGCTATGGTCCATGTTATGCACATATTTGAAGACTTTAACCGCTGTATACAGCATACTCACGAATTCAGGAACGCACACACTTCCAACGACCACATTACTGTTCCCAGACTCCCAAACCCCACAATACTGAACACTCAAACTTGCGACAGTCAAACTCCCGGAACTAACACAAACACAGAACACACACATGCACACACAGACACACTGCTACCCATCACATCCAAACAAACCATCCTACACTACGTATGGCCAGGTGGCCATGCTCCCATACACACCCCATGTGGGTGGCTGTGCCCCCCACACCACACCTACTGTAATAATCTATCTCCAAGATAGCACAAACAGACACACAAAGCAAACCCACACACACACATTACAGTCCCTGGAAACACACACCACACTCAGAACACACACTTACACACACTACAGCAATCAGAAACACACTTAAACACAGTACCTACCTGGACCGCAGCACCAGAAGCACTAACTAAATGTTCCTTAACATCGTGATAATAGTACTCACGGTTCTAGTGTTCCAGTACTGTGGTCTTTCGGTCTTTAAGCCTCGTGATTATGTGTGTCGGTATGTAAAGCATTCATTATTTGGTAGTATCCTATTTATATGTACCTCCATGGTTGTGTAGATGTTGTTAACCTATCTATATATTTGCATATATATATATATATATATATATATATATATATATATATATATATATATATATCCATATATATCGACATATATCTCTCTATCACCCTTTCTCTCTATATATTACATATATATATATATATATATATATATATATATATATATATATATATATATATATAAAGAGAGAGAGAGAGAGAGAGAATACCCCTTTCGTTGGGTACATGGTGGTGTATACTATTTCCCGAACTCCGCCCTTTTGTGTTTTAACCTGTCACAATACACACCTGCCGTTGGTACATCTCAGGTAGCTTAGTGGTAGGTTATTGAGAAGACTGTGTACATGGTTGCGTGTTCTACTCCTGGCAGTGGTCGTTTTACCTCTCAGAGCAGGCATTATTAGTACAAGGGTAAATAATGCATATTTTAGCAGTCCTGGGCAGTTTTTCCCGTGATCTGCATGATATTCAGCAAAGGTTAGACCTGTGTTGCGCATATCCATGTAGTCATGTTTTAAACGATGCTTACCGGCACTTACCGGTGCAAAAACCTGCTAACATGTGCTTAAACGTGCTCTAATGACCTGCATCCAACATCCATTATTCGGGACATCAGAATTACATAACAGCCCTTGCAGGTCATGGAACTGGGACCATGCACGAGACAGTCAGTGGCTTTACCACTGGGGCATCTGGGATATGTACAAGTGTTATGGTGTTTAGTATGTAGACTGTACTATGGCTGTTCCTCCATACTGCAAACAAATGTGTAACTCAGTTAGTTTACATATGGATGATGCCTATTAATGGTATGTCCAAATGATGCTTAATGGATGTGCTCCAGCTATGGGAATCCATGTCACAGTGAGCCACACACTGTAATGTGCTACACCTTGCCACAACCATAACTGGAGAATGCTGGGGTGACAGATACCTGTCATGGGTACTCCCCATGCTTTGGAACTACATCCCTGATTACATTATATGGAGCCCCTCATTAACACACCAGGGAATCCTTGCAGAGTGGGTGGGGAACAGCGGTTACACCCCAGGGATTCCGCAACTGTCTCTGCTCCACAGAGGGACAGTTAGTTAATCAATGGGGTGGCGACAGCAGCCACATTTTGGCTAGGCTTATGAATGGCCTCTGACAATTAGGCATGTACCTACCAATCTACCTAGGAACCTATACATACAGTATCAACACATGCTGTTAGCTTAATTTACTGTTCAAGTATTGACTTACCTTGTGCCAATAGCAGTTGTGTGTGCAATAGTTGAGGGCTGCCTATGTAGGATGCACACAGTAGACCACTTATACATGACAATTTACAGGTGGTTGTGTGTGTGTGCCATCAATTTTACTGTGTGTGCAGGTGGAGAAGTGTGTCAGTCCATAGGGGCCTACACTGTCAGTGTATGTACTATACGTTCTCTCTTTGCCAAAGCATGGGCATATTGGGCACGCCTCCATCTGCCTACTGGGGCTGGCACAGGGTGTTCGTTGTCTGAATCCTTCTGTGCCTGTGGTGCCCTTGGCAATTGTGGTGGGCTGTGAGGGCCTTCACCATTATGTCCCTGCTGCAGCTGTTTCCGCAGGATCATATTATGTAGCATGGCACATACTATGAAGATGTGGGCACACGTGCCTGGAGAGTACTGCAAGGCTCCACCAGATATATCCAAGCAATGGAACCGTGATTTCAGCATTCCAAACACACACTCTATGATGATTCTGGTTTGTATGTGTGCCTCATTATGGCGTACTTGCATGGGTGTGTGTGCATTTCTGATGAGAGTTATCATCCGTGGCTCCAGTGCATAGCCAGCATCCCCCACAAGGTGGCCATATGGGATGTCCCCCCTGACAAATACCTGGTACAGCTGTGAGGCATGCCAGATGTGGGAGTCGTGGTAGCTTCCAGGGCTGCCAGCACACAGATCCATGATAATGCCCTGGGCATTGCACACCACCTGGCAGTTGATGGAGTGGTATCCCTTGCGGTTTATGTAGCACCAACCATGCTCACCAGGTGGTGACTTGATATGTATGTGCATGCAGTCTATTGCACCCAGTACCTCCGGGTAGAGCCACACGGCAGAAGTGATGCATATTGCTGGCCAACTCCTCCTGAGTTTGGGGGAAGTATATATGCTCATTGGTATGTGGTAACATGGCATCCAGGAACTGGTGGAGTACCCTGGATGCTGATGCCTGTGAGATCCTCATGATATCTCCAGTTGGCCTTTGAGAGGTACCTGTGGCTAGTATTCTCAAGCTTACACATACCTTCGTGTCCACTGGGGATGGATTCACCTCTGTTGTTTCTGAATCTGAGGCATGGCCGGCACAGCTCAACAATTTGCTGTATGATGTCCCTGTCCACCCTGTAATGCTCTACTATCTCCAGATCATCTAGCCCCTGGTAGGTTACCCTTGGTCTGAACACTCTTCTCCTCCTCTGGTGCCTGAGGTGGTTGTCAGCATAATCCTCCACACCACCTTCAGTCTCCAACACATGCTGATGAATCACAGCTATGGCAGCTCCCAACATGTACATTGTAAAAGTTCCCTGTCTGTTTACACCGATGGTGCAGTGTTTGGGAATACACGAGTGTGTGTGAGGTGCCTTCACACTTTATACTATTGTGCTTTGGAAGCTGATGATGTCATAGGGTGTGTATGTACAATCCAAGCTGCAGGGTATCTTACTTATATGTTTTACTGCAGGCACTGCTACTGTGGTGCCTTTGGTGTTGAATTACATTTGGCTGCCATGGATCATCTCTTGCCCTTGTCTTCACTTTTCAAACCGATTCCCCTCCCATTGTCAGACATGCATCCAGCAGCCTGCTTTCTTGTTTTGTACTTTCCCAACCCAGGATTGTGTTGCAAAATGTGTTCTATAGCCGATCCACTACAGGTTTGCTTTGCTCTGCTGTGACAGTTCTCTTTTCATTGCAATCCGGCACCTCCCCTTTCCTGTTCTGCAGGTTGCTGCTAGCAGCCTTGGTAGCTACCATCAATGGCCCACTGTCAGTTAATAGGTGTTAATTACTCAGTTGTACTCCAATTACCCTACTGAGGCATTTCCTTATTGTCTTCCCGTAACCTTCCTGTTTCAGGTGTGGTGCGCACCGTGCGCAGCCGTTTACCGGGTTTTGAATGCATTGTCATCCACGTAGACATGTGCTTTCAATCACCTTGTGTGCTCTCAGCTAAGCAAAGCTATGGCTACATCCACTCCCCTATCCTGTGGCGTTGCTTAGCAACGGGCAACCCAGATTAGCAATGCTCCAATGTGCTTACAGCTACAGTGGCACACCCCTCTGCTGATGTCATGTATACCTCCAGGCCACTCCTCGGTGTTATACTGCTATGCCATGTGTTACAGCCTTATGCCGGAAAGGCGTTTGAAATTCAGTATTACTTGCCTCATTTGCATGGCATTGACTACTAATTCATAGTCACCGTGCCGAACACTATCACAGACCCTTAGCAACCCTTGCGCCTTGGTTGTAGTGTAGCATGCATACCATTGACTATTATGGCAAAATCATGATTTGTGTTACATTGCAATTTTATGACATCTATATATATATTTTCCTTGTGTTCCAGTTTGCGCACACATGCCCTGCAGTTGTACTTTGCGTTAGTGTGGCCATGACATTAAATGTTATTTTTTATGTGTTGTGCGTGTTTTTTATGCCATTAGCTGTATATTTAGCCACTGGCATATGTTAACTTTGTAATACGTAACTTTGGTCCACTTTCATGGCTCCGATGTTCTGTCTGAAAAAATGTAAACCGTTTTTTTTTTGGTTTACATTTCTGTATGCTTATGCTATGCCTGCACCACTTTATGAATCTCTATGTACCTTCATTTGCATGCTGCACTACTGCGGATGGGGTGATTAGCATACATGCGCTGAGAGCTGCGCAGATCTGGCATACGCTGGTAGTGCACATGGAATCGGATCGTACCTGACTCGCTCAGCGGCCATATTTGGCATTAGACTGCCTACGCTACACCTGCGCCTGAAGCAAGCTTCATGAATCCCGGGGCTAATTTTTAATTTATTTAGTTAGTTATTTAGTTTTTACTTGTTTTCTAGGACAGTCCAGTTGACCATGATCTCTATCTTTTTTTATGGAGTCTTGAAGAAAAATCTCCACTGTATATAGTTACAGTTATAAACTTTAAGGTACAGCGGTATTAACACAGTATGCAGTTTAAATGATTAAAACACACTATCAGTATCATGTGGCTGGCATGCTGTAGAATCAAATTAGGCAATTTTGCAATGGTATCTGAAAAAAACATATGCATCTTTGGTAAGTATCATTTTAAATCAGTTCTAGTTAGCATATACTAGGTGGAATTAGGCAGCACAGCCAATATTATATTACAGGAACCTGACATTGAGATAATAATGATTTGCAAAGCCATGTGACATGATATCTGACCTCGCACTCAGGCTATACTCACATCAGTTTAGCTTTGTTAAAGGGAGATCTTCCCTAGTCAGTTTGGTAGCAATCATTCTGTTCACACAGCTAATTTAGATCTCACCAGAATATTCAACACTATCCCACATGCTTGCATTGTAAGCAAAGTGCCTTAAACATAGATCTATACATAATGAGGTGAATAGCCAACTAGCTGAAATTTATACCCCACATAGTAAAAGGTGCAGTCACCTCTTCAGTATGAAAGTGAACAATGGTGTGTCTCAGTGATCAGTGCTAGAAATCTCCTTTTCAGCATCTACTTCTCTGATGTGTAGACCAGAAATCAGGACCTTTGGTTTGCTAAGTTTGCAGATTACTATACAGTGTGTGTTGGTATCGAATATTCATCAGTTACCTATTCATTACAGCAAGTGGTGTATAGAAAAGGAGCTAAAATTAAATGTGTAACAGTGGAGTATTGTCACATTTAGTAAACAATTTTTTCCTTCAATATACAGTATAACCAATAACTCTCTTCAAAACAATATAGTAGTCAGGGGTCTTGGAACCCATGTCAATAATCCCTTCTCTATTCACCAACACATAGCAGCAGAAGTCAGAAAGTCATTCTATTTAGCTCAACTAATACCTAAAGTCATATCATCCAAGTCAAAAGAGGTCATCGGCCCTCTGTGCTCAGACATAATAAGAGCAATTATTCATTAGAATATCCCCTTTGAAAAGTATCTGTGTTGGCATATTAAACAAGTGAAAAGGCCACAGAGGATTCTAACCAAGATTATTGGTTACAATTCCCAGATGAACCAGGAAACGCATGAAGTTTTAACCCTTTACTCAGTTTCTTGTAGACTCTTGCATGTGATCTGCGCTTTGTGTTACTTTCCTTTATAGACCTCATTGCAGATCGATGTGTGTGTGTGTGTATATAGCAAGCTATCCAAGGACTTGCACAAGTGTATAAATATCGAGCACATGCAAGCTATACTGCCATTTTGTAGTAAGCAGTTGAGATGTAAGCATGTATGTGTATAAGGCCTGTCTGTTAACCAGTTTGTTTATATTTTATGATGCTGCTATCCACCCTGATGTATTCTATGTATTAAAGCATCTAAGCAAAATACCCCACCTGTTTGTCATCTATGTTAGAGAGAAATGAACAACATGGTGTCAGAAGTGGTATGTCTAAAAGGAGATGGTGTTAGAAGCGGCATGTCTAAATGACTCGGTGCCAGGATGGAATCCAAATTCTTCAGTTTGAGTTCGAGGGGCACCCAGTTGGAACTGGAGGAGTATAAAGGAGTGAATCACCCCTACAACATGCATACTTCGTAAAATAGATCAGAAAAAAATTTCAGATACTAAAACTTGCTCAGCACTATTCCTTATTCACAAAATATGAAATAAGGCATACAGAATGTTCTAAATGATATTTGCATAAACCGATATGTCCAATATTGATAAAATATTCTAATTACTATGGAAAATGTTTGAAATAAAGTTTGAATTGCATAAAACAAATAAAATAAGAGAAAGCAACTGCATTTTCACTAAGCATGTAGTTTTTGAATTAATCAAAGATATCTGAGTTATCAGAAGTGTATAAAGTATTCACATGTTTGTGCAATGTTACAGTAAAGATATTTCTCAGAATAAAGCGATTTCAGAGCATATTTCGCAAAGTACAGTATTTTGAAGAGTTTATTGTGCATTTGAATGTTATTACAAACTCACAGAACAGTTTGTTCATACATAAATACAAGGACCCTATTTTCATTGTGTTTGTGCATATTTTGTGGGCATGGCAGACAGATTTTGAAAACCCAGTGCACTTGTGTTTGATAGTAATATTGCTGAGAAATGGAGAGTGTTTGAGCAAGAGTACATTTTCATGCAGGCAGCATTTTCTTATAAAGCTGACCATACAAATGCATTTATTCTGCTTAATTTAGCTGGGTTAGAAGCTACAGAAAGGGAACATTCATTTGTGTATGCACCTGCTATCTTTACAGGAGAAGGGTAAAACCATCATATTGTTGTACAAGCTGAGTCAAGGGAGCATCCTGAGTGCTTAAAATGAAATTTAGAGAAATGTTTAACCCCCAAACAAATGTTATCATGGAAAGGCACTTATTTTACAGAAGGGATCAAAAGCCTGGTGAAACATTTGCAGCATATATAACTGACTTGAGAAATAAAGCTAAACTGTGCAGATTTTGTGATTTTAGGGATGAGTAGATAAAGGACAGACTTGTGCGTGGTATTAAAGATGATGCTGTGGGAAAGATTTTGCTTTGTGACAGTGATTTAACTTTGAATAAGACCACTGAGATTTGTCAGATATACAACATCACAGAAAAGCACACAAATATGCTTACAAATGAGAATAGCTCTAGAAGGTACAGTGATAAAGCTCATGTTGATAGTATGCAGCATGTAGATAAAAGAAACAGGCCCAAGCACATGGCAGCAACTGTAGCCTCTGCAGCACTCACTGGTAAACCCCAGAACTTTCCAGAAAATTCCAGAGTTTGCACAGTCTCAGTGAAGCATAAGAGTGAGTCAGCAAACTCAAAGCATGGGCCCCAACCCCGTTTCATTGCCAACTGTCTGAATCTAAAAGAAAAATGTATAGCTTTTGGTCAGCAATGTCACAAATGCAATAAATGGAATCATTTCAAAAGTTTTTTTAAATCAAAAGGCCCACATTTTTTCATTAAAAGGGAACATTTTAATAAATGAGTTAATCAATTAGAAAGCTGCAACCTTACTCTTTATGTTGATGGTGTGTCAGTGCTTCATGAAACAGTCAATGCAGTAGATTTAAGGGCAAAAATGAAGTATTTTGCACTGTTCGTATAAATGAAAAACCCACAGAGCTCAAAGCTGACACAGGTTCCACAGGTTCCAAGTGCAATGTTATGTCAGTAGAAACATTTGCTAGAGTGTGTCATGGTGAAAGGCTTGATTTGGCAAGGAATATGAAGCTTGTTGCTTATGGAGGTGAAGAAATTCAGACCGAAGGCTCAGTAGTTACTTTTTGTTACTCTGCTGGGAGATGCTATGAATTGTTATTTTATGTGGTCAAAAGGCACATCCAGTCATTATTAGGGCTCAGAGGCAGTTTAAAAATGGGACTGCTTTCATTTAACAAGGAAGTCCACCAATCTAGCTTAAAAGACCACTACTCTAATTTTGCCCAGCACCTTTTTTCTACCTATGCTGATCTTTTTGAAGACAAACTAGGGCAGCTTCCAGTTGTGTACTCTATGAAGTTAGACCCAGCGGTCAGTCCAGTTATCAGGCCAGCATGAAAAGGTACAATAGCCATGCAGGACAGAGTCAAAGCTGAGCTAGATAAAATGGTGCGACAAGGTGTGATTAGTCCAGTTGCAACTCTAACTGAATGGGTGTCTTCCATGGTGGTAGCTCATAAGAAAAGTTCAGATGACATCAGAATATGTATTGATCTATGAGATTTGAACAAAGCACTAAAAATACCTCATCATCCAGTGTGCACAGTCAAAGACACCGCAGCCTTGATGCCACGTGCTACTGTTTTTCTGTCTTATATGCAAAGAGTGCATTTCGGCAAATTCAGCCTGACAAGAAATCATCATTGTTCACTACATTCAGTACTCCATTTGCCAGATACAGGTTTTTAAGAATGACATTTGGGTAAATTCTGCAAGTGAAGTCTTTCAATTTGCTGTGCAATGGAGCAAATCTTTTCTTGGTATCCTTGTGCTATTATAGTCAATGACATACTAGAAGGAGGTAATGGTGAAGCTGAGCATGACAGAAACCTCAGAAAAGTTTTAGAAAGGGCATGTCAAGTGAATCTTAAGCTCAATCCACAGAAATGTAAATTCAGGCTACAAGAAGTTACTTATGTTGGTCATTTATTTACCAGTACAGGCTTACAACCAGACCCTTCCAAGCAAACAGCCATTCTCAAGATGCCATCTCCATACAATGTTCAAGCCCTGCAACATTTGCTTGGCATGGTTAACTATCTAGGCAAGTTTATTCCAGACTTGAGCCAACTTTCAGCACCATTCAGAGAGCTGCCATATAAAGATGTATAATGGTCTTGGTTAAAGCAACACCAACGAGCATTTAATGTCCTGAAACAGAGAATTGCTAGACCACCAAATCTCAGATGCTATGATGTTCACAAGCCAGTTACTCTTTCATGTGATGCTTCAAAATTTGGTCTTGGTGCAGTCATTTTGCAAGAGGATCAACCTGTTGTCTATGCATCAAGATCTCTTACCCAAACTGAAATGCAGTATGCCCAGATCAAGAAAGAGCTTTTGGCAATTGTGTTTGCATGCTCAAAGTTCCACAATTATGCTTATGGTAGATCTATACAGATCAAAACAGACCACCAACGTCTAGTCACTATCTTGAGAAAGTCTATGCATTCAGTTCCAGCCGGACTGCAATGTATGATGCTGAGATTGGGAAAGCATAATTCCAATGTTGTTTACAAGAAAGGCAAACTTGTTTATCTTGCTGATACATTATCCAGATGACACATAAACATCACAGAACAGCATGAGAATGACAGCCTTGATTTTGAAGTCATGTTAGTGAGAAATCTTTCTTCCACATGTCTTGATGAATTGAGAAATCACACAGCCACAGATCCAGTTTTACAAAGGCTCAACCACTTTATCAATCAATGATGGCCGTCAAAGCAAGCTAGTTTACCTCAAGAGGTGCAACTTTATTTTCCATACAGAGATGAGATTTTGTCTGACAAAGGTATCATCATGAAAGGTCTGAAAGTAATGGCTCCAAAGTCCTTGCAACAAGAGTACATTACTATCTTGCATCATGGTCACCCAGGAACTGACTCTACCAAAAAAAAAAGGGTGAGAGGTCTAGTATTTTGGCTTTCTATGTCACAAGATGTTGAGGAAGAACTTTCATCTTGTTCCTTGTATAATAGTACAAAGCCACATCAACAGAAGGAACCATTTCAGTAAAACCAGATTCCTGAAGTACCTTGGTCGACAGTAACCACCAACATTTTTGAGTGGAATGTTCAGCATTATTTTGTGTTAGTAGACTCTTACTCTAATTGGTTCAAGATTGACCTACTCCCCAACCTAGCAGCCAGTACTGCCAATAATATGAAGCATCATTTTGCAGTACATAGTAGTCCACACAAAGTTATTTCTGACAATGGCACACAGTTTACAAGCCAACAGTTCAAAAGATTTGCTAAAGAGTGGGACTTTACTCATGTCATGAGTAGCTCTTGAGTACCCACAGTCAAATGGTTTGGCAGAACGTGCAGTTCAAAGTGCAAAACAGTTACTAGAGAAGTCAAAATGAGATGATAGTGATATTTTCCCGAATCTCTTGAATCCCAGAAATGTTCCTCATGATAAACATCTTGGATCCCCTGCTCAGAGACTTCTGCCGAGACAAACCAGAACCACGATACCAATCAGTAGTGAATTGTTGTTTCCATGTGCCAAGAACAACAAGTCAGTGAAAGCCAATGTGTTGAAAAAATGTTAATCCCAGAATTCCTACTATGATAAGATCAGCAAACTGCTCAATCCCTTACGAGAAGAAGAAGTGGTAAGGATGCAAACATTCAGAGGTTATGATCAGATTGGTGTCATGAAGAATATTTGCCCAGAGCCGATAACACACATTGTGGAATCAAAAGGAGAAAACTTTAGGTGGAATCGGAAACATTTGAGACCAGTGTCTGAACCTATACCACAGCACATAGACTGTGAGAAAGACTCTTTATCTCAGAGTGAGTTTGGTGTTCCAGTTCCTGAGGAAATTCCAGAGAATATTCCAATTCCTGTGACAAATCCAGAAGTTCCTGATACAAGTTGTTCACCGAAGACTGTCCCTGTTGCTAAAGTCAATCCAGATTGTTGTTACGAGACGGCAGCTTGGACGTGAACATTGTGTTTGTTTCCAATGTCTATAGTAAAGCATGTCTAACTCTAATATTGTTGTTACAAAGGTCAATCTTTTTAAGAGGGAGGATGCAGATCAATGTAAGTGTATGTACCTTTAGGAAGCTATCTAAGGGCTTGCACAAGTGTATAAATACTGAGCACATGCAAGCTAGACTGCCATTTTGTAGTAAGCCAATGAGATGTAAGCATGTATGTATATAAGGTCTGTCTGTTAACCAGTTCAATTAGATTTTATGATGCTGCTATCCATTCGGATGTGTTTCTGTGTATTAAAGCATCTAAATGAAATACCCTGCCTACTTGTCATCTATGTTAGAGAGGGACGAGCAACACCTATCCTCCTTGATCTCCTGATTTTTCATGTTAAATAGCCCTGCTAAGTCCAGAGTTAGGGACTTAAATCTACATCAGCACATAAATAAAATGTGATGGAGACACAAATTTATTACTCAATGCCTATCCCATCTCTGGATCAGACTTATTCTGCAAATTGAACAAAGCAGCTGTGTATCATGATTAAAATGAAACCTGTACGAATGGATGGTTACCCATAAATTTACTCCAGTACTGATTTGCTTTGCACTTATTGCAAAGGTGTGACAAAGTATGAGAGTAGGTAGGGTCAAGGTATAAATGGTCGTCTGTCTCACTTTAGTTGTATTTCATGTGATCTTATGATCTAGAAAAATGTTTTGAATCCAGCATTTTAAGAAGGGAAAACCTTGCATATTGCTATCTTCACAGGGACAGTTTTCGTCCAGATCTTATGAAACTCAATGACAAGTAGTGAGACTATTCAGATCAACTTCGGATTAATCTGAATGGATCAAGGAAATGACTGATTTGCTTGCTATTTTTCTGAGAAGTTATGATTGCAATTCTGTGTTCAAAATAGCACATGGAATTGCTAGTGACAGACACACTAGATATCCACCAGTGCTCTTTGCTGATTTTTGGTTCAAAACTGTCATTGGAACATCAGAGATACTTCTAAAAGTCATGGCTTGATCTATAGTATTACACCTGAAGCTGTTTCTGAAGAGATTTATGATATTATGATTTTCTATAAATTATGACACATCTTGGAACATAAGGAGCATGAATGACAGCTGGTTTAAAGCTGAACTCATTAAAGTAAGAATTTACTTGTTCAGTTAAACATTACACAAATGAGCTTCACAGTTTCACTTTAACTTTCACTGTTCAATTTATTTTATATTTTAGCACTACATTTTTATTTTCTATAGTTACCTTTTTCATTATAGGACAAATGTTTTATTAATGCATATCACTATCAGACTATTTTTTGTTTACATTTGTATACTATTTTGTATTATAAAACTTTAAATATTGGTTATGTAGTCAAAGGTCACTATCCTTGGATAATCATAATGATATGTGAACTGCTAAAGATTATTTAAATTGTTCTTCATTTTACTCCTTCTTGCTTTTGAACCAACAGGCACACTCTTCACCAACTGGCTCATTTGTGCCTCATGCATCAGGGTGAGAAATGACTGTGAGGGGTTGTCACTGAGGCAGCCATCAGATGTGGTTTTGTTTTTTGCTGTTTAGAGACCTAACCCCATTATACATTCCCATTAACAGGGTTTCACATAGTGCAGCTGGCATTAGTGAGGGTCTGTCCTGCTTCTCTGTGTGATGCAATCACTCTAGGCAACCCTGCTCCCCATGAAGCCTGGGCTCCCAGGGTTTGTCTGGACCTAATTGGAAATTCATCCCTGGGACCATGCATGTAGATCATGCACGTCTGTGCCCTTCTCTCAAGGAGAAGTGAGCTGACAAAGGTACATTACTCCTCTCCTCCCCTATGCCAGTGCCTGCAGAAACTTGAAGTGCGAATGAAACTCAGGTTCCTTGAGTTGTGTCAGGGCTTTATTTATGTCTATGCTAACATTGCTGGATAATGTTTTTACATTTGTTATTTAATTGTTCTGTTGAAGTGTCAACGAATATAGAAAGATGACTGAACTAAACCTGTTAAATGGGTCCAATGATACAGGTACGGTGTGCTTTTGTTTGTTTTTTGTGCTGTTTGAGTTCCACACTTTTCCTATTCAGTCAACTTTTTTAACATTGCAGGAAACTTCAGTCTACAGAGATGCTGTCCTTTACCCATTCCGACAAAAAGTAACAGGGTACACCATTTGGCTCTGATATCCTTAAAATGTATGCTAATGCGCTCAGACTTAATCAAGTAGAAGATGATTCATGTGAACATTTAGAGAAAACAGAGGATTTTAATATGGGAATGAAATACAGTGACTTATATGTTCATAGGAGGTTTCTAGACTAACGGCCCTAGAACCCTTACAAGCCTAGCCATATTTATCCTGAGTTGCCCCAATTGTTATTGGTTAGGTTAGGGAAATTCATAGAGGTAAGGGTCTATGGAAGTAAGCCTGACTTCCTCTGTCCAGGAGAGACATGGGCACCACCACAGCAGTGAATTTTCCATTACCCATACATTGATCTGGGTTGCATTTGAATAGGGTCAGGGAGGCCTCTGTTTCATGTTAATTGGAAGCTTGTTCCAGAGAAGTGGTGGTCTCTGGGAGATGTAGCTATCTCTCCAACATGACCTGTTCATGTCAGAGGCTAGGTTAAGATCCTTGGAGGGAGTCACCCTCCTGCAGTTTGATTTATGAATGTGTAGCATCTCCATCAGGACCAGGTCAGAGATTGCCCTGTAAGCCAACAACAGGTCACCCATTAGCAACTTGTAGGAGACAGAATACAGTGACAGGGCTTTTAATCTTTCAGTGTAAGACTTGTTTTGTGTACCCTGCAATTTCTTGGTGAGAAATCTCTGTGGTCTCTCCATTGCTGCAGGTGTCTGGTGAGGTACATGCAAAAGGGAGCATTGTACTCAATTACTGGTCTGGTGAGAGCCTAGTATAATGTAATTATAACATCCTCAGATCTAGATGCAATGCCTTTACTCATAAGATGTGCCATACAGAAGGATTCCCTCACCAGTGTGGTTAAGTGGTGGTCAAAGTTCAGATTAATTTCAACCTGAGTACCCAGATCATGTACCACTGGGTCTATATTTAGGGGAGTGCTGTCTATAAGGTAATTAGCAGGGATGTTAGCTTTCCTAATGGGGATAACAATGCACTTTTTTGCATTTAGCTTTAATCTGTGGATTTGGCACCGATCATTTGTTTGTGTTAACCCTGTCTGCAGTATATTAACATTGTTGGGGGACTCAAAGATTGCTCCCGATTTGCAATCGTCAATGAACTTGGTCAGCCACAGGCCATACAAGTTTGCTTAAATGTCTGAGAAATAAATTCCAAACAGTAAGGGGCCCAGCACAGAATCCTGTGGCACTCCACTAGTGACTGTTTTTAGCTAGAGGTGAAGTCACCCACTTTGACAGTATGTGTCCTGTGGTGAGCCAGTTAGCTGTCCATCTGGTAATGTAGGGGTTCATTCCCAGTTGGGAGAGTTTCTCTGTAATACTTGAGTGGAGTATTGAGTCAGATGCCTTGGATAGGTCAAGATAGGCAGTATGCACTGTCTTTCCCTCTTCCAGGGCCTTGGTGACTTTCTTGAAGAAATCAGCCATGATTAGCAGGTATGATCTACCTTTAACAAATCCAAACTGGGTTGGATCCAGAGTTTGGAGATGACCTATGTCCTTGTTAATAAGATCCACAATGATTCTTTCCATGGCATTTCAGATGAGGTTAGTCAAGCTTATGGGCCTATAATTCCCAGGGTAGGTTGATGGTCCCACTTTGTGCAGAGGGATTACTGTTGCTGTCCTCCATTCCACTGGGACATAGTCGGTTCTCAGGCTGTGATTAAACAAGAATCCAAGTGGGTCTGCTAAGTCATGTTTTAAGTTGTTTAAAAGGCAACTTGGAATTATGTCTAGTCCCATTGAGGTCATGTTTTTGGCCTTGGAGAGCACCAAGATGACCTGCTCTCTTGAGATAATAGGTTAAGGAATGGTGACAGGTATGCTTTGGGGGATGACTGGAGGGGACAGGGTGGGTGAAGTTTTCTCCAAATTTGTCAACTAGCAGGTTGACTGTTACCTCCGGTTGAGTATGGGTGGTGCCATCCACAACCAGTTCAGTGCATAAATGGGTATTCCCTTTTAGATTTCAAACATAGATAAAGAATGCCTTGTGATTATCCTTAGCTAGGGAGGCTATCTTTGCTTCATAATTAGCTTTGGAGGACTTGACAAGATCTCTAATTTGTGTGTTTAAGCTAGAGAGGGATTTCTTCCTCTGCTGTGCCAGTTCCCTCTTGTTCTCCTTTATACTAGGGATCCACCAGGGTGGCTTGTTTTTCTGGCAAGACCTGGTTTTAATCCAGTCAGGTAAAGCTGATTCTATACGAATGGTTAAGTAGTTATACAGTGCATTTGTGAACACCTCTGCATTGCAGTCCTTGCTAGCTGCATTTGAGGGGGCTTTGAAACTTTTTATAGCATCACGTAGTAGGAGATAATTTGTCTTTGAAAAGTTCTTAAGCTTTTTTGAGTTTGATGGAGTGTCTGGTCTTATAATTACATTAAACAAGACTAATTTATGGTCCGATCTTACCAGGAGGACATCACATGGTGGGGGTGCAGTGCTCTAATAACCAAAAGAAAGCACCCAAAATCCAGGGACTATGACACGAACAGTTTAATCACAAGAATAACGCTGAAATATTCACAACACATTTTCGTCCGTCCTTAACTTCATCAGATGATATCACTCTAGTGAACTCACCTTAAATATATTAAACTAATTACAAAATAACCAATAACAAAACTGATCCAATCAAACAATTTCAAAGACAATTTAAACACACATATATATATATAATGTATACTAGCACCACTGTGATAATCTTACCCAGTTGAAATAATTACATATAAATAACTGTATGAATGTGTATAATATATAAATAAATGTGCATAGATAATTTATAAAACCATTTCTAAAATCATAACACATTGTACTAAGAAAATTCATATAAACTATTCATATAAACTATACCCAAATGATGATAAAACAATACTATAATTTGGCAGACCTCAATTTTAAAACTGGCATAAGTGAAATCATGTCATTAAGACCTGGTGTTCTATTGGCTTCTAGTACAATTTGCCAAAATAATTCTCTATATTCTACTAATGTTTCCCAATTCCCATCTCTAGGGTCCACTAACACACTTTCTAAAACAAAAAATCTAAATGTTGCAGATTTACATACACTAGTATGTTTATACAATGCATTGTTTTATTTTTTAGTCCTAATGTCATACAGTTGCTCATAGATTCTTTGCTTTAGCATTCTTTCACTTTTCCCTATATAAAATGAATCACATTTTGTACAGGTAGCTAAATATATAATACCCTTAGTGTTACAATTAACAAATGTTCCTAAAGTTAATTTCCTTTGTCTACTCGGTAAATATAGTGATTCTCCAACAGTGAGGTGTGTACAATAACTACACCTTCCACATTTAAATAACCCTACTTTTTTCCTAATAACATTTTCAAACATTCTTTCATTTGTCTCTCTCTCTAAAATGTTCTTAATATTAGTGCCCCTCCTGTAAATAAATTTTAATTCTTTGTCAAAAATGTGGCTTAAGTCAGATAATCTAGAAAAATTATTCCATTCTTTGTTAATAATTCTTTTAACTATTCCTGACTGCCCATCATAGGTTGTAGTGATTTCATATTTTACACCACTATTTTCATTATTTAACTCTTGTCTTACACAAGTTTCACCCTTACCTAAAATAGGTGCAAACTTGCCTCTTCTTTCACTAGTAACCTCACTACATACTTGGTCAAAAAGTTCACCCGGGTAGCCTCTATTTAAAAAATAAACTTTTCAAAATTCCACATTCAATATTATAAGTAGTGTCATCAGAGGTCATTCTACTAAGACAAACTAATTGACCTTTCATTACACTTCTCTTTTGGTGAGGTGGATGTGAACTGGTGTAATTTAAATATGACTTTTCTAATAATATCAAGACAGTGCCACAAATCCTTAAAGATGTGTGGTAACCGTGACAGGGTGTCTTTTCAATTAACATCTATATAATGAGCCATAGCTTCCAATTTTGAACCTTTTGCTGAAACAATCGGTCTAAAAGGTGGATTGTTAACACTTTTATGAATTTTCGGTATGCCAAAAATAGAAGGGGTAATTGGAAACTCGACCATTAAATATTCATATTCATCCTTATTAATTGAACCATCCATTAAGAATTCATACAGTTGCCAAGCCACCTTTGTATAAGCTCTACACATCTCATATTTAGACACCTTCTCATAAGTTTCGAATCTGCATTTGTAAAGACACCCTGTCACAGTTACCACACATCCTTAAGGATTCGTGGCACTGAAAACATGCAGCCCTCATTAGTAAAGATACTATTATGGTTACTATTGATATAATA
Organism: Protopterus annectens; assembly: GCF_019279795.1. NCBI lineage: Eukaryota > Metazoa > Chordata > Ceratodontiformes > Protopteridae > Protopterus > Protopterus annectens. The sequence goes on from NC_056728.1 coordinate 85,529,088, forward strand.
AGTTTATTTTCGGTTATATCACATGAGTTGGGTTTGATTATGTTTGAGGCCAGCTTGTCCGCTTTTGCGGCCAAGTGTAAATTAATAACTGAAATGATGGAGATGGTGTTAACAAATAACTACATTTTTATGGATGGTGAATACTATAGACAATGCGCTGGCGTAGCTATGGATGCCAGATGTGCGCCAATTTACACCAATTTGGTTTTGGCACATTGGGAGACAAAAAATATTTTCACCTCGAGGTATTGGCCTAAGGTAATATTGTATTGTAGGTTCCTTGACGATATTTTAATTTTTTGGAAAGGAAGTGAAGAAGAAATTTTGGAGTTCATATTATTTTTGGAAACTACATCTACTTTTTTGACCTTTACACACAAAATATATAAAAATGATTGTGAATATTTAGATATTCTATTCTGTTTAAATGAGGATGGCATAGAATCAAACATATTCAGGAAAAAAACTTATTTGAATTCTTTTCTACACTATGGTAGTAGCCATCCCCATTTTCAAAAAAAGAATTTAGTTAAAGATCAAATGGTTAGATTATCTCGTATTATAAGTGATGATTTTAACTTTAATGTTGAAATTGATAAACTTATATATATGTTTTTGGATAGAGGTTACCCACAAAAATTACTTAATGAACTTAAAAAAGAAATAATGATTAATAGGAACCTTAAATTTAAACCAATTTTAAAATTTGGACAAAAAATGGTGCTTTGGAGAAAATAAACAATAAAAAGGATGCATTTATATTACCATATAATTAAATTTCTGGTGTAATAGTTAATATATTAAATGGGACCTGGACCGGAGTATTCATCAACAAGATAGATGTTTTGAATATTGTAGGTAATTATCCTAAGGTCACATACAGTAGAGGTAAAAATTTGAAGGAATTTTTTGAGAGTTGTAACAGTAGTCAGCTTTATAAAAACTCCAAAATGAGTAAATGTGGTTTATGTAGGACATGTAAATATGTGAATGATGGCCCTTATGTAGTAGTACACAATTATAGTAGATCTATTAAATGTCCAGGTTATGTTAACTGTAACACCAAGATGGTGGCATATTTGGCCTCATGTTTATCATGTCCAGCTTACTATGTGGGAAAAACCATTAGGAAGTTGAGGGACCATATTATGGAACATAATAGGGATATAAAAAATAAAAAAGTGACTAAATTCCCTATATATACATAGTACCAAATGCAAAGATTTTAAAAAGATTTTTATTTTTTGTAATTGATAGGATTCCTTATAATACAAACAAGGGTGGTGATGTTAACAATTTATTAGAGGTTAAAGAATGCTTATGGCAGTTGAGACTCAATGCCAGTAATATACCAGGCATTAATGAACACATTTCAATTTCGTGTACTTTGAAATACAAGTCTTGTTGTATTTAATAGAGGTTTTTATCACATATACATATAATTATGAGGTATATTCATACATTGTTTTATTTATATTTAATACATTTAATTTATTATAATTTATATAATATTTATACAGTATGTATTAACATCAAATCTGTATGAGAAGTATTTTTTATATATTACTATTTTTAAATATTTTATATAGACTATATCAAATTTTAATTATTAATATTTTTATAGAACAGCAGTTACTTATTTATATTCAGAACAAGCCTTGCATTGGATTTTTACAATACTTTTTACCACTGTTATTGTGTGTCTATTATGGGAGGCGTTCACTTATTTATTTATTTATTAATTAATTGAATATGGTAAATGATTGGCTATGGAAGATCACTTGTAATTTAAAATGGGATTGTGTTACAATGAAGGGTTACTCTGAAGATACCCACAGAGTTGATGGGTGAAAGCGCTTAGTACTCGTATATTTTGTGTCTGCTCTGTTTATTATTTTGTTTGTTTTATTTGTGGAGTGTTTTTATTAAATACATTCCTTGCGTGATTTCAGTTTCACCTGGGTTGTTTTCCATATTTTATAATGAATTAAAATAAAAATCAAACTTCTAATATAACAGATAAAAAAAACAATGAACTATGAACAAAGATGTTCACTATACTATGTACAAATAAAACAATTTAGATCAACTGTATAAGAGCTGACTTCTTCTTTTCCTGGTTAGAGGTCGCCACAGTGGAACTCCAGTCTGCTAATGATTGGCAGCAGATTTTTACGGTATTGAGTTGCCAGCCTGACGCCCAACCTTCAACGAAGACACGCCCATTCATGCATGTCTTTCGACCGCTACTCGACCGCGGGGGGACATGCAGACTCCACACAGAAGGCGCTCCAGCCGAGAATCGAATGGGAGTACCTCTTGCTGTGAGGTGACAATGCTACCACTGCACCACCATGACTTGTATAAGAGCTGACTAATAAATTCAAATTATTGATTTTCTAATAAATCATTTATATTCAACTATTGGTTGTATATTGCTGTATTCCTAGGAGATCTAGACTTGATTGTCAATGATTCTAACCTGGATACTTCCAAGAGAAGATCTTTAAAGTTTTGAATAGAAGGAGAGTGTGATGATTTCCAATTTCTAGTAATTTCTTTCCTGGCTATGGACAGTACAGACCAAAGAAGTGAATATTTGCTTGATTTTACACAGGATGGAAATGGTCAATTAAATAAAACTAATGACTTTGTAAGTAGGAAATTGTCAGTGAATATTGCTTGTAAGAAATTATTGATATCTTCCCAATATTTTTCATATGTAAACATTCATAGAAAATAGTGCCCAGTCAGCATTCTGAACCTCCAAACATCTCCAACACAATACATCTTCTTTAAACATCTTATTTATTTTATGTGGAGTGATGAAAGATCTATTTAAAAATCTCCAGGTAAACATTCTCCATTTAAGTGATGTAGTAGTTTTACCTGCAGACTGAAGAAAATTTGATTTATCCTTATCTGAAAGGTTATAGTTATTAATTTCAGAGAAATATTTCCAATAATTATCAGGGACTATATCTAAGTCTGATGTAATAGTTTTATATTTATATACATATATATATATATATATATATATATATATATATATATATATATATATATATATATATAAACAGGTTAATTTTAATTAAATTGTTCTGTTGAGAACAAACAAATAAGTATTGAATTAATTTGGGAATTACATTTTTAACTGAAGAAGGTATTAAATCAAGTTTACTTTTGATATAATTTCTAGCTTCTTGTAGGTCAAGCCATAGTGAAGAATCAAGGTCATTTTCTTCTGATAAAGTATTGATGGATTATAATTCATTATTCTTTACCAATTGATTCCAATAAATCAATTGTTTCTGCTCAAATATTGACATTTTATGAAAATTTGAGGAGAATATAACCCCCTGTGCATATGCTATAGGGAAAATAAGGACTAGCCAATTTTCATAGGATTGGAATCTATGAATAACATTTTTAAAGGATTTTAAAATCATATTAATATAATGTGATGTAAAAGTTTGGGTAGGGCATAAAGAAACATGTTCCTTTAATTTCCATATGAATGTATTATTAATTAATTTTAATTAAAAATGGTCATTATTATTATTTAGATTTAGTGATGAAGATAGGATAAACCCCCATATTCTCAAAAGCTTGCACAGAGTGCAAGATCAGTGCAGGAGCTCAAGCAGGCAATATGTCTGTTGTGCGATCCAGGAGCAGCCTGCAGGGGCGTGCACGAGCACTCCTGCACTAATCCTGCATGGACTAAGCCCTGGTATACAAATCACCCCCATTTGCAGGTGAAATCCATGCAGATGAGGTGATATTGCAATCCAGGAAGCTTGCAACAGTCTGTGCAAGGCTAGTGCTATCTGCAGAAATGTACTCGGTTAGTAACCAAGTACATTTCTGCAAAATCCAAAATGGAGATATGACAACTCCAAATAAAGGCTGCATAGCATGTAGTAAGCATGCCAATGGCCAAGTATAAGGCCATTGGCATTGCAAACATAAAAAAAATACAAAAATCAACTTTTTTTAGCAGATTTCGGCTGTTTAAGCGTAGGGCAGCAGCGCACAAATGGGATCGGGGGAAAATAATAAAATAAACCCAAAATAAGCAGTCTAACTAAAATCACTATTCTGCCGTGCAGGTTAATGGCAGGCAGAAGACAACCTGGCCAGTGAGCAGTGGTTGCTAAGGGGGAAGGCTCAGTGTGAGACATGTAACTATGCATTAGCAGGCAATCCTATGCAAATGAGGGGAAGGATAGTGAATCCTAGTTTTCCCCAACATGTGAGTCAGGTCCCAACAGTGTAAGAGTAGGAATAGCTTGGTGCAAGCCTAGGAGTTAGGTGACATCATGGGGGTGTGTATCAGGTATACTGTAAGTGGACTGGAGCCCTGTGGCTTGGGTTTGCTCCTAGCTTAGCACAGCTAAGCTAGGGGTGTGTGTCTAAACCTGCTTAGCACACTTTACAAAGCCTAAGTGTGTGTGCCGCGCACCAGGTTTTACAGGAAGAAAACAGAGGTTAAACCACGAAATAGCAGCAGTGTGCACATTTGAGTATTCTGTTTGCGTGGCATGCACACGGGCTTAAACAGGAAGGCAATGGGAAGGGTAAACAGCAGTATGAAGGCAATCAAGGAGAACTAGCTTAGCTGGCAGTTGAAATGTATCAGAATCAGCCAATTACACAAGCAGCAGATCAGCCCAGCCCAGAAAACTACTATAAACTATGAAAACACCTTCCCCTCTGGTTTTTCCCACACTCTACACCACCATTGTAAACAAGTGGGGAACTTTTAACACTTAAATCAGCAAAATGATAGGGGCTACAATAGCTATCATACAACTTGTGGAAGAGGCTGAGGGTGGTGAGGATGTGAATGCTGTCGACCAACCCATAGTGAGGAGATGGAGAAGAGTGTACAGACCCAGGGTAACCTACCAGGGGCTATATGAGCTGGAGATAGTGGAGCACTATAGGGTGGACAGGGACCTCCTACAGCAAAGTGTTGAGCTGTGCCAGCCATGCCTGACACACAGAACTAACAGTGGATACCAAGGTATGTGTAGGCCTAAGAATACTTGCTACAGGTACCTTCCAATGACCAACTGGGGATATGATGGGTATTTCACAGGCATCAGCATCCCTCTGTACTCCACCAGTTCCTGGATGCCATGTCAGCACATGTCGGTGAGCACATATATTTCCCCAACACCCATGAGGCGTTGGCAAGCAATATGCAAGGTTTCCACCAAATAGCAGAACACCCTGAGGTAGTGGGGGCTATAGACTGCACGCACATATGCATCAAAGCACCACCCGGTGAGTGGGGTAGGGTCTACATCAACCACAAGGGCTTCCCCCCCATCAACTGCCAGGTCATGTGCGATGCCCAGGGCATAATAATGAATGTGTGTGCTGGCTGCCCTGGAAGCTATCATGATTCCCACATCTGGCATCTGACACAGCTGTACCAGAGATTTGCCACTAGGGACATCCCTCACAGTCACCTAGTGGGGGATGCTGGATATGCACTGGTGCCGTGGCTGATGACACCCATCAGAAATGCACACACACCCGAACAAGAACTCCATAATGATGCATACGCACAGACCGGAATTATAGTAAAGTGTGTGTTTGGGATGCTCAAGTCATAGTTCTGGTGCCTAGACACATCTGGTGGAGCCTTGCAGTACTCACCAGCTACAGGTACCCAAATTGTCCTTGTATATGCCATGCTACACAATATGATCCTGCAGAAACAGCTGCAGCAGGAACAGCACGGGGCAGGGCCACACAGCCCCCTACCATTGCCAAGGCCTGCACAGGCACAGAGTGACTCAGATGAGGAACAACCTGAGCCTGCCAGAGTAGGCAGAAGGAAGCGTGCCCAGTATGCCCTGGCCTTGGCAAAGAGGCAATGTATAGCACATACACTGACACAAGAGGGACCCAGGGAATAACACCTCTCTCTGACTCTCACATACAGTAAAAGGGATGCCAAGCAGTACACTGCCTGTGTCTAACCATGTGTAGGGAGTGTAGTATGTGCATCTGACATAGGCAGCCCTGCAGCACCACCCTCAATACTGGGACACCCTCAAGGTAAGTGACTCACACATGCCAGTCAGCGGGGGGTCACATACCCAACAACAGTCACAGCCAGCAGGACAGGTGTAGACAAACAAAAACAAAGGCTGTGCTATGGCATCTGAATGAGGCCTATGGGTAACCTCCCCCCAGGCATACACAGACAGACTACAGCAGGTAAGGCAGTGGGATGTCAGTTCTGAAGGGTAGGAAGTCAAAAACTAATATGTAGGTAATTAAAAGCTAAGATCTGTAGTAAACTGGTATGCCTCTAGCCAGCACAATAGGTAAGACTACAGACTGAAATGGAGTACCCAACATACTAGTACAGTCCTACCAAATGTGTACATGTGTCAGGTGTGCCCCCCATCTGACACAGAAATGCAGTCACAGTCAGGTGTGCCCCCAATCCTGTGTAGAAATATAGAAATAGTCAGGTGTGCCCCCCATCCTACGTACAAATATAGTAATAGTCAGGTGTGCCCTCAATCCTGTGTAGAAATGTAGAAATAGTCAGATGTGCCCCCATCCTACATAGAAATATAGTAACAGTCAGGTGTGACCCCCCCCCACATTCCTGTGTAGAACTGTAGAAATAGTCAGATGTGCCTCCCCCCATCCTATGCAGAAATGTAGTAACAGTCCATGCCAAACGATTGACTGATACCCTGCGGAGACAGCATGCTACCTGTAGGTGTACAACACAAAGGTCAGCACTGCAGTACAAACTACCTGGACTCGATCCACACATTCAGTACAGATGGCCATACTGGGCATGCTCACAAACTTGAACATGTAAAGGCCATGTCTGCAAACATCAGTGGACCAGACATATCTAGCAGCAGCAGATGTTAGTACAGACACTCCTCAGTATGCACCACACATGCTTTGCACACACAGTGTATAGGAATACAGGCATATATGTAAGGATAACACACTATAATAAGCCAAAGGTAGACATACATAGATGTGTGGAAGAGGGTGACTGTGACAAGGAGCCATCCAGGGCTCTCCCACCCAGCACACAGCCAAAGGGCCACAACCACATGAGGGTCTGATGTCACACACTGCAGATACTAGCCAATGGTATCTGTCAGCATTACAGAGTATGCGGTGCACGTGTTAGCTGTGCAATATGACTGTTCAAGGAAGTAGTCATCTAGCAGCTGTATACACGTACCTGTGGAATATGACCCAGGTTGTGCCCACATGTGGCGTGTCAACCCCTAGATGAATGGGTTATCGCCCATGCGCACACACTGCCATCCCCATAGTTCCAGTATGACAAGCCTGCTGAGGTCATCTACTGTGAAATACACCATTGGGAGAGTTGTATCCCAATAATCTCCCTGGCATGTCCCATAACTGCGTACTGCTGTAGTGTAATATATTAGTTAGTTTGGAGTTCTAACCCCAGCCTTGGCAAGTGTGTGTGTGTGTTTGTCTGTCTGTGTAGAGAGCAATGCTTTTTAGGGTGGGCACACTCCCTACAATTGAAATGCTCTACTTTGGTAAGGCTGCTGATGTCATCCACCTAGAAATACATCCCTGGAAAGGTTGCATTGCAGGAATCTCTGTGGCATGTCCCATAACTGCGTACTGCTGTAGTGTGATAAAATAGTCAGGTAGGAGTTCAATTCCCAGACATGGCAACTGTGTGTGTTTGTCTGTGTAGAAAGCAATGCTTTTTAGGGTAGTCACACTCCTTACAATTCAAATGCTCATCTTTGGCAAGGCTGATGATGTCATCCACCTAGAAATACACCTCTGGGTAGCTGTAGCTCAGTTATCTCCGTAGTGTGTCCTGTAACGTCAACCTGCTGTAGTTTAATAAGTTAGTTAGGCAGCTGTTGTAATCACAGACATGGCAAGTGTGTGTCTGTCTGTGTAGAGAGCAATGTTTTAGGGTAGTCACACTCCCTACAATTCAAATGCTCAGCTTTGGCAAGGCTGCTGATGTTATCCACCTAGAAATACACCTCTGGGAAGCTGTAGTCTAGTAAACTCCATAGCGCATCCTGTAACTTCGTGCTGCTGTAGTGTGATAAATTAGATAGGTAGCTGTTCTAATCCCAGGAGTAAGTGTCTGTGTGTCTGTCTGTGTAGAGAGTAATGTTTTTAGGGTAGTCACACTCTCTACAATTCAAATGCTCATCTTTGGCAAGGCTGATGATGTCATCCACCTAGAAATACATCGCTGGAAAGCTTTAGCTCAGTAATCTCCATCGCATGTCCTATATCTGCGTACTGCTGTAGTGTGATACATTAGGTCGATAGCTGATCTAATCCCAGACATGGCAAGTGTGTGTGTGCCTGTGTCTGTCTTTGTAGAGAGCAATGCTTTTTAGGGTAGTCACACTCCCTACAATTCAAATGCTCATCTTTGGCAAGGCTGCTGATGTCATCCACTTAAAAATACACCTCTGGGAAGATGCAGCCCAGTAATCTCCATAGCGCGTCCTGTAACTGCATACTGCTGTAGTGTGATAAATTAAGTAAGTAGCTGTTTTACTACCAGACATGGCAAGTGTGTGTGTGTGTGTGTGTGTGTGTGTGTGTGTGTGTGTGTGTGTGTGTGTGTGTGTGTGTGTGTGTATATGTGTGTATCTGTCTAACCCTGTCTGTGTAGAGAGCAATGCTTTTTAGGGTAGTCACGCCATACAATTTGCGTGCTCTATTTTGGCAAGGCTGCTGATGTCATCCACCTAGAAATACACCTCTTGGAAGGATGTAGCCCAGTGATCTCATAGCGCATGCCGTAATTGCGTATTGCTGTCATGTGATATAGACCTTTGTTAGGGGTTCTCTACCCCCGTGTGTTGGTTGTGGATGTTTTGTGTGTGTTTCAATGTCTGTGTAGGGAGCAATGCATTTTAGGCTAGTCACACTCAGTACATGTCCAATGGTCTACTTTGGTTGTCCTGCTGATGTCATCCAATGTGAAATACACCTTTGAGGAAGGAGAACTTCAGTAATCCCTGTGGTGTGGCCTATAACAGCTCCATGCTGTAGTGTAATGTAGACCTCTGCTAGGGGTTCTATACCCACACATGTTGGTTATGAATGTTTTGTGTGTGTTTCAATGTCTGTGTGGGGAGCAATGCATTTTAGGCTAGAAAATGTCCAATGGCCTACTTTGGCAGTCCTACTGATGTCATCTAATGTGAAATACACTTTTAGGGAAGGAGGTCTCCAGTAATCCCTGTGGTGTTTACTATAACTGTGTAGTGCTGTAGTGTAATAACGTAGGTAGGTAGGGGTTTAACTCCCAGACATAACAGGTGTATGTGTGTGTGCTTGTGTGTGTGAGTGTGGTTTTGCAAATGTATTTTATGGTGGCTCTATATCACAATGTCCACTGTTCAGGGATAACAGATGTGAAATAGCCAAGAGGCTGGGGTGCAAACCCATACCCATACATGTGACATCACGGCCAGGCAATCACAGTTAGCAACCCCAGTATTACCCAGAGCACACTCTCATCCCATGTGTGTGGTTTTGCAAATGTCTTTTATGGTGGCCCTATATCACAATGTCTACTATACAGGGATAACAGATGTGAAATAGCCAAGAGGCCGGGGTGCAAATCCATACCCATACATGTGACATCACGGCCAGGCAATCACAGTAAGCAACCTCAGTATTACTCAGAGCACAATCTCATCCCATGTCACATACACACACACACACACACACACACACACACACACACACACACACACACACACACACACATGCCGAGGCAACAGCCAATATGTGTGTAGTACATTGCATTTTGGCAACTGATAGTAACTATGGAGTGATTGCAGTGGTCCACAGAGGGCATGACACCTTGTCCATCTATCCAATAGGCACATACATGCAGACAGTGCACCTTTCCCATGTTCCACACAGGACACCTGCAACACCTGTGATGCCATCACATGTTACACACAAAGGACATACCATGCCTGAAAATGTGCCCTGTATGGACAGATGCCACTGACACCAGGGAATGCCATTATGCATGCTATCAATGTAGGTGCAGGGTTAACCTGCTGCCCATTATCAGTTCCTGTCACAGGTGGCCAAGACTGGCACATCTGATGATAATCTGTGTACACAACATGGGCCCAACATCCCAGGTACAATTTCACATGTCACTGTACATGCGTGTGTGAGGTGTGCACATCCCAGACACCGTCCATGTCATGGACTAGGGAGCACATACATGGCAAGTGATGCTCAGCATTGGCCACACACAATAGCCGCCCAGGTGACTGGATGGTGGATACAATACTCACCTGTGTGTGCAAATACAGAAACCACAGGCCTAAGCCACAATGTCGACCACTGTCATGTGGCCTGATGCCAAGGTATACCCATCACCTATCCATGTATAGCCATCTGGCACAGTCGACCACCACATACCCATGCAGAAATGCACTCATGCATGTCAGTACTGGCACCCTGTGTGCTCATGTGTGTATTGTATGATGTGTATGATCACATCCACACTCACTACAATCCCCAGTGGCATACTGAAGCATGCTGTCTGATGTCAGACACCTCCCTATACCCTTTGCCCATATAACTTCCATATGACCCCTGTCGTGTATGTGATGCCTGCACAGTAATGTGTTGTGGCAATCTCACTAGGGATGAGCTGTATCCTGGCCTTGCCAAGTGTGTCAATGTGTATGCGTCCCTGTGACAGTGTGGTTGTGTTGACGCTGGCACCTGTTCATATGGACAGGCATGTGTACATCGCCTACCGTATAGTTACCATATCCCTGTTGCAGATGTCACTCACCATCACATATATGTTCTGCAGACTCCACAGCAGGTAACCTATGTGGCACATCCAGCAACTGCACAGGACTGTGATAGCACTACATAGTCATCAGGGGTTTGATGCCCTGTGCTGGTAGGTGTGTGACACAAGTGTGCTTAAGTTTTACTCTCCCACCTGTCCCTGACTTGTCAATGCCTCTGTCTGCCTCTCTCACTCCCTCACTGGTGGATGTGGAGACCTATATCTGCTTTTCTTAGGCAGCAGCATGTGTATTTAAGGTAATGCTTGTGATTAGCTGATGGCCTCTGCATGAATAGCAGCCCTCCCCTAGCTGATTGCATGTGGAACAGCTGTGGTAAGATTCCCATAGCCAAATGCATGGAAACACACTCCAGTATCTAGGAACATCATGTTTGCGTTGGTCCTTTTCATTCACTGTGAGCAGGAACTCATTCTGTTGTTTGGCAAACAGCATCTCAGATGGAGTGGGGATTTACCTCAGACAACATACACTGTGGAAACAGGCCAACACACAGGAGGGGGATGTGCCTGACCTGACTACAGACTGTAAGTGCTGCTATACTGCATTTGGAGTAATGTTGTTTTAACAGGGTGTGTGCGGATATGGCTGTTTTACATGTATGAATACCTGCCATGTCAGGCTTGCAAATACATAGTTTCTAGTTTTTCTAGTATTAATAATATTTTATTTCAGACTTGGAATAAATTTTCTTGTGATACTGCAGGAGTGACATATGCACTTAGATGCCCTTGTAATTTATACTATATTGGGAAATCAAAATGGGCTTTTAAAGTAAGATTGTTGGAGCATGCAAGAGATATTCACGATCAGAAAATGGAAAGCTCTGTTGCAACTCATTTTAAACAGTTCCATAATAGTAATAATATAGGTTTACAAGGTACTATTTTGGAAGAAATAAATGTTTCAGTATATGATATGAATAATTTAAAAAAAATGCTTCTGTTTAAAGAAGCATTATATATTTTGAAGTTTAATACTTTGCATCCTCATGGTTTAAATGAGCTAAATTGGAGATTATTAATCTGAATTGCTTAATTGTTTAATTGTTTTATAACTACTAGTATTTAAGTATACTTGTTTGTTATGTTTTTTACTCCTTGAAAGCTTTTTTCAGCCGAGACGTCAGAGTAATAAATCTCTTTTGTACTTTGGTATCCGTGGTCAGTTGTATTTTACCTTTTTGTCTTGGTTTTGTGGTAAAACTTCTTGTTTTTATGGCCACAGATTCACAATTTAATTTTCCTCGTGTACTTCAAGAGACTGTAGGTGATGGTTCTCAATTATCGCTGGACAATTTTCTTAATTCCGCTCCGGATCTCAATTTACAAGTTAACCATGGGGCTGTGAATGGATCTTCAGCTCTGAATACATGGGATAGATGGGAGCAGGATAGAAACAAGCATCATCATAATCCATTTGACACTGTTGGAAGAAAACTACCCACAAGTATGCCAGAAGAAAGTAAGACTTTTTGATCAGTTAGAAAAATTCATATGGAAAGAGACCTCTACTTTCTTTAATATGTCTGGCTTACAAAAGTATATTGACTTAGACATTACACCAAGGGGGCTAAGGGTTTTCAAAGATCCCACTTTGCCCTTTGATTTACAAAATGCTGCTGATGTCCAATTTCACAAACGTTGGATAGCAGCAGCACATAGGTGTACTTTAGAATGGGTCAACATCCTGTTAGATCGTGACAGGGTAAAGCAACTTGAATTGAAAGGTCAAATTAAAAATGTTTGCAACAATATTTCTACAGGAACGTATGCCAATGTCCTGGATGCTTTTCTGAATGACTTCAATATTAAACTTAAAAGTTATGAAATAGACTTGGTAGAAAGGAAAAAACGTAAATTAATCTGGGATCTTCGTGATTATGAGAATGGAAAGGCATTTCTCTCCAGGACCAATCGGAAGAAATCTCGTCAGCATGTAAGATTTCAAAAACAGGGTGAGAGCCAGTATGTGTATAACTCTTCATTTTCAGATGATCATCCGAATTCGGGAGAAGAAGAGCTAGATAATCAAGAGGAATACCCTGACCTACCCCCTGCACAATAAACGGAACGTTTTCAACAAACTTTTTGGAATGGCAACAACAGTTACAGGGGTAATAGACAGGGTACAAAATGGATTCATGAACAACAAGAATATTTCCAAAGGGACTTTTACCCCCAGAGGGGTTACATAAGAGGTAAAAGATAATTGTTTACCTTCTAAGGACAGCTATGTTATTAATTTATCAGTACATTGTTTTACGGACTGTGAAATGGCGGTTTTAAACCGCGGTTTAAAGTTTATTCCTCGAGTGTTTCCGAGGAGTTATGATATAAAATGTGATGTATTTGAATTTAGTAGGAAATTGCATTTGAAATATTTTTTTAAGGATTCTTATGTGAAAAATGACCCAATTAATAGCGAGGATAGTATAAATACATCTTTTGATATTTTTCACACTTGTGACTCTGATGTTTCACCGAATGCGTATTGCAAGCTAGACACACATAATGTTCATGTAGTCAACAAATTTTTACCTCCTTTTTTGAATGAAGAGTTTGTTCATTGTTCCAATATGTTGAATTTTGGGATAGAAGAGGCTCTTATTGATTTTCAATAGGAATAGACATTATGTTAATTACAACCTCACTGTTTTGGAATGGGAAGCTCTGAAAAAATTAAGTAAAATGAGTGAGATCATTTTTAATCCATCAGATAAGGGAAATAAGCTGGTTATTATGCATTACGCCTATTATTTAGATATGTGCATGAAACATTTGGAGGATTATGAAACATATGAAAAGATAGAGCTGTCCATATATCAACAAGCTTTAGCTGAATATGGTAAATTATTACAGAAGGGGAAGAGATTAGGCTATTTCTCAGAAGAAGATGTCAAAAGAAAATTTAAAACAGATGGATGTAGAATGGCCCATTTTTACTGTCTCCCCAAAATACATAAAACTTTACGTAATCCACCCGGGAGACCTATAGTCTCAGGTTGTGAATATTTTACACATAAACTGGGTTCCTTTTTACATAGTTATCTAGCTCCTGCAGTATTTGTTTTACCATCTTATATATGTGATGTATTCGATTTTTTGACCAAAATAAGTAATGTAAGTGGAATGAAAATATGTAACTTTTTACTATTGATGTTAAGAGTTTATATACAAATCTTAGCCATGATTTTGGCATGGAAGCTCTAAGATTTTTTCTGGGGAATTCTCCAGTGACGGAATATGTAGTTGAGTTGGTTAATTTCTGTCTAACTCATAATTTTTCTGAATATAACAATGTTTAGTATAGACAGAAAAAAGGTACAGCTATGGGGCTGCTTTTGCCCCCATGTACGCTAACTTATGTATGGGTCTTTTTGAAAATGAATACATATATAGAAATACATTCTTTCGTGATCATGTTATTAGATATTTTTGATATATCGATGATTTAATTTTTATAGCTGAAGGTGGTTCAGAAAAGGTAACTTATTTTGCTGAGACGTTACATAATAATAGATTTGGTTTACAATTTGATGGTCTCATGGTAGGTACTAGTATACCCTTTCTGGACGTGGTGTTGAATATTAAGAATGGTACTGAACTTCTTACTTCCGTACATAGGAAGTTTGATACTGGTACTCAGTATGTACATGTTGATAGTTGTCATCCTTCACATATTATTACATCTCTTCCATTTGGGGAAATGCTTAGGATCTCCAGATTATGTAATAATCTTGGAGACTTTAGACGTGAACTTCAAACAACTGTTAGAGTGTTGGGCAATAGAGGCTATAGTTATAGTCTATTAGAAAAAAGCTGGAACAAATTATGTAATGTCGTAAATATGAGGCACTATATACAGGATAGACAATCTTGCTCACTATTTAAATCTGGTAAAAAAAGTGACAAGGATATAATTTATTTTGTTACTACTTATGGGTGTTTCAGTGACATAATAATAGAGCAGGTTAAAGATCATTGGAAATATCTATGCTCATTAAAAATGTCTCTTCTTGGTTAAAAGCCAATCTTGGTGTTTCATATAGAAGAGAAAGGAGTATTTATAAATTTTTAGTTAAGGATAAATTTTGTTTGCCATCTATAAATATACCTGGTAGTTTGTGTTCTACAGGTACTATTTGTTGCAAAAAATGTAAAGCTTGCAAATACATATTTTCTAGTTTTTCCTAGTATTAATAATATTTTATTTCAGACTTGGAATACATTTTCTTGTGATACTGCAGGAGTGATATATGCGCTTAGATGCCCTTGTAATTTATATTATATTGGGGAAACAAAACAGGCTTTTAAAGTAAGATTGTTGGAGCATGCAAGAGATATTCACAATCAGAAAATGGAAAGCTCTGTTGCAACTCATTTTAAACAGTTCCATAATAGTAATAATATAGGTTTACAAGGTACTATTTTGCAAGAAATAAATGTTTCAGTATATGATATGAAGAATTAAAAAAAAATGTTTCTGTTTAAAGAAGCATTATATATTTTGAAGTTTAATACTTTGTATCCTCATGGTTTAAATGAGCTAAATTGGAGATTATTAATTTGAATTGCTTAATTGTTTAATTGTTTTATAACTACTAGTATTTAAGTATACTTGTTTGTAATGTTTTTTACTCCTTGAAGGCTTTTTTCAGCCGAGATGTCAGAGTAATAAATCTCTTTTGTACTTTGGTATCCATGGTCAGTTGTATTTTACCTTTTTGTCTTGGTTTTGTGGTAAAACATCTAGGAACATCATGTTTGTGTTGGTCCTTTTCATTCACTGTGAGCAGGAACTCGTTCTGTTGTTTGGCAAACAGCATCTCAGATGGAGTGGGGATTTACCTCAGACAACATACACTGTGGAAACAGGCCAACACACAGGAGGGGGATGTGCCTGACCTGACTACAGACTGTAAGTGCTGCTATACTGCATTTGGAGTAATGTTGGTTTAACAGGGTGTGTGCGGATATGGCTGTTTTACATGTATGAATACCTGCCATGTCAGTTGTATGTTTATGAGGACTCCCCATCTGTAGGATCATCTGCAGATTGGGCAGTGTGTGGTGCCTTTGGTGTCATGTGTTACCCATAGAACATGTATCTGTGAACTGCAGAATGTAGTGTGAGGATTGCAGTCTAAAGATGGTGAAAGCCATTACAGTTACTGACTTCATATCCCTCATAGGACATATGTTGTAACAAACCCTGTTACAACAGTAAATGTATGATGTTATCACAGCAACATGTAAATATTGGCCCTGTGTTTGTGCTTCCAGCCACAACTCAGTCAACCTTTGTACATATGTCATGAAATAAGAGGTGCATATGTGCTGTACACCATAATTAGTGTCATCATATCTGATAACAAGTCAGTGAGATATCAGACTGCTACACATGTTATGCACAGTAGGGGTTATATTTGATGACATAACCTGGACATACTGTGGTTGTTTGTATAGTACTGAGGTCTGTGTACTTATGGTGAATGTCGACAGTGTGTGTATTGTTAATATGTACCTTGGTCTGTGTACAGACTGTGGTAGTTGTCATCATCCTAGGTCCCATGCTATCTGATGTTACATGCTGCTCCAGTGTATGTTACCGTATTGGCTTACATGTTTGTAGGGCCATACACACACATGTCTCATACCACAGTCAGCCATCAGACCAAACTGTGTAGTGCCCCAGTAAATGTAGGGTTAGTGTGTGAGTGACACATATGTGGATGATGTCAAACAGATAGTCCATGTACTGTAATATCATGCTAGCTTGCCATATGTGGCTGTGGCTGTGTTCTCATTGGTTGTGGTTATGCACTTTCACACAGGTGTATCTTACCCTGTGCTGTGTGTGAGACATGCCTGTACAGCCTGCTATATATATGCAGGTACATGTGCATTTCCCCATAGGAGATGTAGCCCAGTGTTGAGCCAGTCTGCCTGTAGCCTGCACAGTGTATTATTACATGCCTAGCAGCGTAGTGTACTTACCCAGTGAGATATCATATGCAGATACTTGCCAGATGTACTGCTGTTGGGCCTCCCTTAACAGTCATGTATGTCAGACAGAGCAGTGGGATGCTGTACAGATGTATGGCCACAAATATTGGCCAATATCTCTGCTGCAGTCAACAGGGGCAGTATGTGCTAGCAGCGGTACTTTACTATGATGTCCTCAGGATGTCTGTCAGTAGCCAATGGCACATGTGGAAAGCAGATATGACCTCCCACACATACCATGTCTGTGAAGACAATCCCAATTACAGTAGCAATAATATATAGAACTGTAACAGTATACAAATAAAGGTTTACCATTTCTGCAAACCTGTGTGTGTTTTTTTTTGTCCTATGACCTCTCAGCGGGTATATGATATGTTGCAGGCAATGATTGTCATTTGTATGGGTGGCCCATGCAGTGTTCAGGTGTTCAGGTGTGAATTGTAGGCATTGTGGCTGTTCCATATTTTGTGCACCTTCTACATATGTATCTTACTGTACATATATCTGCATATGTATGTGTAGTCACATGTATATATATATATATATATATATATTTATCTGCATATATGTGTCTGTGTGTATGTATCCTGGGGATTTTGATAGCTTCCACATTTTACATTTCCTATGGGCGCCAGACTGTACTGCATGATATGTTACCAATACCAGCCTTATATCATACAGGTAAGATGTAGTACTGTTAACATCTTGTGCCCATGTCATGTCAGATCCTGGTTATGGTATCTGCAATACTTGGTTGTGTATTGCAGGGCAGCCGTGTTTGGCTTGGGGGGGGGGTCGCCTATTCGTACAAGACATATATTGTTTGGGGACACTCAAACCCATTAACGATGCATGTGGACATATTTGTTTTTGTTAATCTACCATTGCTATCTACAGATGTATGGCCACATATACCTGTATAAATATATATATCTGCTTACATATGTATGACTATGTCCGTATATACCTACATAGATATATATCTGTGTACAAATATGTACCTTGATGTGTATATGTAGACATATAGGTGTAGACATATATATGTGTCGATGTAGGCATTTGCATGTATATGTGTTCATATATATTTATATGGGTCTACCTGAAAACACCGAATGCTGACAACGCCGACAACGAGATAACTGACACTGGAAGATTGACAATGGAGATGACCAACAATTGAAAATCCCGACGCTGAGAACACCGACATGTTAAGGTAAGTGTGTGATAGTGACGGACGTTAGGGTCAGGGTGCAGGTAAGGTAAGTGTGCGATAGTGACAGACTTTAAGGTTAGGGGTGGGTTAAGTGAGTTAGGGTTAGGGTGCGGGTAAGGTAAGTGTGTGATAGTGACAGACTTCCGGGTTAGGGGCGGGTTAAGTGAGTTAGGGTTAGGGTGCGGGTTAGGTGAGTGTGCGATAGTGACGGACCTTAGGGTTTGGGTTACGGTTAGTGCAATAATAGTTGTGTATGTAAGGTTTAGTGTTGATTTGTAAGGTTTTTGGTGTGCTTGTGTTGTGTGTGTGTGTTTTACGGAAAAGGTATTTGTTTTGTTTTGTTGATTGTCGGGATTGTGGTTTGTTGGGCATGTGAAGTTTCGTGTTTTTGAACTTTCAGTTTTGTGGTGTCGGTTATCTTGTTGTCAGTGTTTTTGCATGTCGGTGTTTTCAGGTAGACCCATTTATATATATATGTATATATTTCTAATATACACACACATATATATATATATATATATATATATATATATATATATATATATATATCGACATATATAGATATGTTGTATCTGTTTAGATATTAATATATTTACACACACATACATCTAAATGTTGGTATACATTCTCTGTACTGTTGCATGACTGGGCTGGATGATATGTTTCTGTAAACAGCAGGTTTCTGTATATCTGACATGGCTTAGTGGTAAATCATTTTGTCTATGGTGTGCAGGGTCCTGGGTTCGAGCCTTGCAGAGGCAGTTTATTTTGTTACTGGGCAGAACACAGGCTGTTGGATACAGAGTGATTAAGGCACTTTAAAGTAGTTGTAAGCAGGTTTGACTGCAGTAAGCACTGCTAACTTCCCATTACAGTTTCTTACACTCAGTTAGCTTCTAAATTGCTTAGTCTGTGTAGGCAGTGCTTACCCCCAAGAAAATGCACTTAAACATGCTTACTTTTGTTTACATATGCTTACTACTTCTTATTTCTGCTTAAACCTGCTTACTAGTGCCTTATTCATTATGACCCTGACACTTCACATGTGCATTTCCTGCAGTACTCCAATTCATAAATATATGTTATTTAGTGGGTTTTGCAACAGAAATATTAGTTATAATGTGCTTTGCCATGTAAAATAGACTGTGCTGCTGTGGGAGTCGAACCGGCAATGTCTGCTTATTAGGCGAATACTCTGACCACTACACTATTGCTGTGCTGCTTTGTATGCATATATCTTCCTTGTTATCCTCTTCAGCCTTTTAAGCTGCGTTAACTGTAGCTAAGCAATGGGCACACCCTCGCACCTACGGTTAGTTGTACTTGGATTTTAAAACAAAAATAAAGGGGTTCCTTCATTTGATTTTTATGTACTGTTGCTGTTGTACACATGGGGAGCTGTTGGTGGGGATATGCAGACACCTATGAGCAATCTCACTCATTTATTACCACTTTCTGCTGTTCTACATTGCAGGGGCATTTTTATTCTGAGAGCTCTGCTCTCAGACATGCCTCCTGCACTCATACGCACTTCGTGTAAGCCTAGGTGCTTGGGCAGCGTGCCTTCATTAATATGCATGGCGCGCTGCCGTCCTGCTCCTAAAAAGGTGCTTCCATGCAGGACTAAGCTAGTCCTACACAGAAGATTAGTGAATTTGGGGAAAAGTCTTTTCATTTAGCTGAATATTTACTATCTGTAAGATACAAAATTGTCTTAATAACTGAGGAAATTGAGTAAATTTCTAAGTTTGGTAATGCAATGCCTCCATTATCCCAACTATACTTATGATATGTTAAAGAAATTCTGGGTTTAATTGGATACCATAGGAATTTTTTTAATGATAGTATTAAACTTTTTAATTATTGCATAAGATGGAGGTATAGAAATAGATTGAATTATGTATAGAATTTCTGGTAGAAGTATCATCTTTATAACTGACAACTTCTCCTCTATTGAAAATTTTATTTTAGACCATTTATGTATTAAGTTATCTATTTCTGTTAAACTTTTATCAAAGTTCAGTTTTTGAATTTATTTTAAACTATTGGCAATAATTATTTCTAGACATTTTATTTGCTGGGATTGTGTTATATATTTTTCAAATTAATTTTAAATATTATATTTTTTTGAACCAGATAATAAAATTTGTGTTTTATTATGGTTAAATTTAAGACCTGAATTTTTTGGAAATAATCTATATCATTAAATAATTCTTGAATTGTTGGATTTTTACCACCCAAGGTAATCAAAATGTCATCTGCAAACATTTGAATATTTGAGGTTTATTAAGACTTATATCAAAACCTTTAATATTACTATTATCTCTAATCAAGTTCACCCAGGGCTCTATAACTAAGGTAAATAAAAGAGGGGATAAAGGACAACCTTGTTTAGTTCCTTTAATAATAGGTATGTACTGAGAAATATTAGAACCAATTTTGACATATGCTTGTGAGCCTATATATATATAACTGGGTAATAAGATTTATAAAATTACTTGAAAACTTGAGTTCTTGTAAAAGAATAAATAAGTAATCCAATTAACAGTATCAAAAACACAATTTATATCTAAACTAACTATAGTTAAATTATTTTTTAGACTTTTAGTTGACTCAATTAAAGTTTAAAAGCCAAAAGAAAAAGAAGAAGCAGACTCTTTTAATATTCTCATAAGTTGTTCTGTTTATTATGAAACCTGTTTGGTCTTCATCTACTAAGTTGGAAAGACATATCTTAAGTCTCTTTGCATATATAGACATAACTATTTTATAGTCCATATTTAGTAATGAAATAGGTCTATATGAATTACATTTTGTAGCGTCTTTTTTAGGCTTTAAGATAAGAGAGATGAAAGTATATTTCCATGAGGGGGGATAATATTTTTATTTTATTATGGTATTAAAACTGAAAGTAATAAAGTTAGTGCTTTATCTGGTAGCAATTTGTAAATTTCTGGGATAATGTCATCATTACCAGGTGTTTTATTTTGTTTGAGATTATTAATTTGTTCTTGAATGTCTTTTAACGTAATTTGCCATGAAGTAAATTAATTTGTTTATTTGTTAATCTATTTTTAGAGTTTTTTTAATAAAAGCTTGAATTTCTTTCTTTGTGTTTATCAATGTAGAAGACTGGTTTAAATTAAGAAAAAATTCTCTGAATTCAGTTAATATATTATGCAAATCAGATACTATTTTTTTTCTTCTGAGGTGAATTTATTTCTTTAATGTGACTGAATTTATTCAATCTTTTTACTTTAGTGGATACAATATTCAATGATCTTGGATTCATTGAAACATAAATACATTTATATTTTTCTAAACTAATCTTAGTTTTATGATTAAGAATCTCAAGGTATTTTTTATGTAAGGTTTTTAGTTCATCCAATTTAGATTTTTCTTGTGGGGTTTTTTGATAACTCAAGATTCAAGGTATCTAGCTTTGTTTGTATCTCTTTTAAGTCTTTATCCCATAAAAGTCTTTTTTTCTTGTAACAATCAATTACTCTGCCATATAGATATGCCTTCATTGCATCCCAAATGAAAATTTCAGATGTATTATTGTTGGTATTAAATTCTAAAAAAACTATGAACTTCTTGTAATATGAAGGTGATGAAATCCTTTAATTTAGTGATATATGCTGGGATTTGTTTTATCTGAACATTGGCATTAGTACACATACACACACACACACACACACACACATATATATATATATATATATATATATATATATATATATATATATATCAAAGGTTATAGAATTGTGATCCAAGAAGGGACATATAATAACTTTTACATTACTTAAAGAATCTATTAAGCTATTTGAAATAAAAACTCTATTCTTGAATAAATGTTGTGTCTGTGTGGAAAAAAATGTATAGAATAGTGACTTTGGGTCAGCATAATTAGCATAAGGGAAGAATCAGAACTACTAAAATACAATTAAAATCACCAGCTAAAATAATATTACCCTTAGAGAATTGAATAATATGATCAGTATGTTGCTATGCTGAAGTCTGTCCAAAGCCAGGAATCCAGTACATGTTAATTAGTGTGAATATTAAATTATTAAATTGTATGATAATAGAAGCTAACATACCTTTATTATCTTTGTATGTGTCTATTATTTTAGGTTGCGGTAATTTGTTGTTCCACAATATTGCTACACCTTTTCGTTTTGGGAATGTTCAGAACTAACAAGAATTGAGAAAGATTTAGATTCTTATTTGGAAATGTCATTTTCTATCAAATGAATTTCTTGGAGAAAAATTAGTTGTGAATTATGTAACTGAAGATATTTATTCAAATATTTTCTCTTGGGGTTATTAAGTCCATTTATATTAAGAGAAATACAATGAAGTGATGTCATGTTGTAAATTTGTTGGGTTGAAATGTATGTTGACTAAAATTTCTATTAATTTTTAGTTTATGAGTTGATATTAAAAAAAAGAAGGGAATATAGCAGTTTATTGAGTATAATATACAGAAAAATGGTTTAAGATTACAAATATTTAAATAACTTTCAACTATACATATTTTAGTGAACATCTGAAGAATTGTTATCAAAGAATTATAACAAAGACATCTAACAATAAACATCTAACAATAAAACCCTTTAAAACATACCTGGAGTTATAAACTCTTAATTTGAGTGACATTAATCACTCAACTTAACATTACTACTAACAGCAAGTTTCTATCGTACTCTGCCTGAAATATGAACTATTTCATCGTTAGAAACATGGCTTATTAATATGCATGTCAAAATTATGCAAAAAAAAGAGAATTTATCATACACTTGAGTTAAATTTAACTAATAAACATGTTGACTAGTAATAATTTACAAAAAATAGATAAGATGTGATAGAGTTACTAAATATTTAGTATAAAAAACTATGTAATATATGATATATAGAATAACGCAATTTTAAATATGGATAACATATACATTTGTTTATATACCATAGTACATAATAATATCCACATCTCATAAGTAGTCAGAAAATCCAAATTAGTTTACAGATCTGAGTTAAATAATTTGAAGTAGATGGAAGTAAAAAGTAGTTTGATATGAATTGAAGAGTAGCATTAGTAATATTCCTTGTTACATTAAGTGACTTCTTATCTTTATATAACTGGTAAACAAAAACAAGACAACTGAGAATAACAAAACTCTAAACATATCACGGAATTTAGAAGAAGTTTATTGTCATTAACATAAAGTTATGAATATATATAAAAAATGTTAAGAGTCATTAAATCGTCTATTCAAGAATGTCATAACCACTAAATCAGTGCTAAAATTATTTACTTATTAATTTGTTTGGAATCTGTGTATTGTCACAACCACACCATAAACCTCTCACACTTACTCTCACACTCGCCAAGGCTTTTGACACCATTCTCCATTCGGGTATTACAGAAAAACTCACCAGCCAGAACATAAACCCCTATGTCATGAGATGGGTTGCCAACTGACTTACAGACAGAACTCACATGGTAAGAATAGTGGGCTCCAGGTCCGGCTCTAAACCAGTCACAAGTGGTGTTCTGCAAGGCTCGGTCCTGGGAACCCTACTGTTCAGCATATACTTCTCAGAAGTACAGGCAAACATAGGAGGACTATGGCTAACCAAGTTCGCAGATGACTGCAAACTGGGAGCCATAATTGACTCTCCAGCTGACATGGACATCCTCCAAAAGGGCCTTACTGAGATGGACACCTGTTGTCAAAGTCATAGCCTCAAGCTAAATGCCAAAAAATGCATAGTCATCCCATTTGGGAAAAACAAAACACCCACGAATTACCACATAGGTGGCAGCCCCCTTACTACAGAAGAGGTAATAAGAGATCTGGGGACCCAGGTAGATAGTAATCTCTCCTTTGACAATCATATTGCTGAAGTAAAAAATAATAAAACAAGAACAAGCGAAGGTAATAGATATTAATGTTCAGGGAGGAGACATAGAAAACCATACAGAGGTAGCAGAACAAAAATGGATTCTCCTGCTTAATGCAGAGAAGCCTCCAGGACTTAATGAGGTCTTCTCACTTAAACCTTTTTTGAAGGCACGCAGACTAAGACACAAATAATTATATGCATATATTTATTTTATTTCTCAGCCTATATTATACATTGTCTCAGTGCCTGCTTTTATGCTCCTTACCCCGGCATTTTTAAATTGACTGTCATAATTATTGATTGTCAGTTGTTTAATTGACTTAAATGTGTTAATTAATTGCTTTTGTTAACAACAGAGGTTTAAAAAGGCTCTCTGCCTCATTTTTTATTTGTCTGATGAAGCGACTGGCATGTCGCGAAAGTGCTCACATTTTTATCTGTTTTATTGTTTTTAAATAAAGAGTCTTGCCGTGTAAGTTCTTCATGCAGAATTTTATTTTTACTTTATTTATTGTGTTTTTCTGCTTGTACTGCACCCTTCGCTCATTTTTGTTTTATTATTTTTTCTTTTGGTGTTTGAAAGAAGGTACATGGCAGAGACAGCTGATCTAAAAATTGTACTGGATTCTAGGGCAAAGGATACTGGCCTTGAGAGACTCTCACGTATGCTGAATATTCAAGAGATCCCACTTTTGAACATTAACTGCATTAATGAAGCTGACAGCAATTCAGTAAATAATAGTCTGTCACATGATTTTGTACAATGCTATAGAGACTTGGAGAACAAGATTTATAAATATAAATGCCTTCAATGGCAACGCCTGCATTTGCAAGCGTCTTTAGAACATAAAGTCATACCGAGGGGTCTCAGGGTACTAAACATGCCCAGTTATGGGGACAGTTACCCTGAACTCCTACGTAGATGGCAGCAATTTAATTTACAGTTCAGTGCTCAGTATATGAACCTCTTGATAGATTTTTTCCAACCTATTGAACTTGATCTCAAAAAAAAAAAAAATAGTCTCCTTGCAAGATTCCATCTTTATTCACTTCACTTTAGAAGTTATAGGGGATAAATTAGATTCCCTACAAGATAATATTGCAGTGTATGAAGAAAAGACTACAAATGGCTAAAGTTAAGAAACTCCAAAGAGACTTCAGAGATTTTAGGAACCAACATGTTTTTTCTTGGCCATGAGATGAAGTCAGAACAACGGCTTCAAATACAACACAACAAGTGAGTGACTCCTTGGTTACAATCAACTCAGTTGCTAAGGAAACGCCCACTGCAAGCGTGACTACGCTATCTACAGCCCACCCTTCTACTAAAACAGGGCCTTCTAATGACGAGTTAGAAAATATGCCTTTTGATGTGACATCCTCTTCAAACACAGCTGTTATTAATGAGCAAGTACATAGTGAAAAATCCACCCCCGTGGTCAGATTATGACCTGGAATACAAGTGAATATACAGTTTGCAGGGAACACTATAGAGCATAATGGTGGAAATGCTCTTTTTTTACTGAGAGATCCCCTACCTGTGAATCACAGATCCAGAAGTGCGGGGAGAAAAGGAAGAATACAACGCAATGACAGTGTGGAGTGGAATCCTGCTAGAAGGGTGGACCATTCAGAAATGTTGAAAGATTTGAGGCTCCAAGGCAGGAACCTTACACTGAAAACTATATTTAATGATAATACAAATCATATACCTCCATACAAAAAAACCTAGTACTTTTATTTATATTATTGATCCGGTGATATAAACTTTTGTGAAAGCCTGTGAACTGGAATTTAGACAGTTGTTTTGTACTGGAACCAAGACTGTTTTTTGCAATATCTTTAGTCAAAATTATTCTGCATTGAATGCATTGAAGAATATGCACTCAATTTTGATAAAGGCTGCTGACAAAGGTGGCGGAATTGTTGCTATGGACAGAGACTTATATATTAGACAAATGAGATTGTTGATTAATGACACTGTTACTTATCAACCCATTTCTAAAGTAATTGTAAAGACCATTGAGGAAAACGTCTCTTTTCTGATATTTGATTTGCTGACAACATATTTGATCAATGAAAATCTGTTTAACTTCTTTAACACAACACATCCGGTGATACCTAGAATATATGGCCTGCCTAAGATACACAAGACTAGGGAGATTCCTCCCATGAGGCCTATTGTATCTGGTGCAGGCTGGTGTACTGAGCCTTTGTCAATTTTCATAGAAAACAGCTTACATCCTTTGTTAGACCATTGTGAAACTATACTTAAGGACACAGAAACTTTTCTAGAGAGACTGTACACAGTTATACCAATGATTGGCAATGATTATATGTTTGTTACCTTAGACATAGAATCTCTTTTTACCAGCATTCCCAATACATGGGGGATAGATATGATAAGAGACTTTTTGACCAGGAATACATCATTTTCCAACACCAAGGTTCAGTTAATATGTGCACTTCCTGAGATTGTATTAGAAAATAATGTGTGCAATTTTGAGAATGAATTATATCTCCAGAGAGTTGACGTAGCTATGGGGACTCCATGTGCTAATAGCTACACCAACTTAGTATTGACACATTGGGAATCTATGTATATTTTGTCAGATACTAATGGTTTTCATCATAAGATTTTATGGTACGTCCGTTTTGTTGATGACATTTTTTTGTTATGGAAAGGTAATTTTGAAGATTTAGATGGCTTGGCCCAGTATATGCATAGTACAACTGATGTTTTTAAATTTTCTTTTAAGGCCTCTTTGAGTGAGATTGAGTTCTTAGACATAGTATTGACTAAATCTATTCTCAATCAAATATCCAGTAGCATCTACAGGAAACCGACCAGGAAGAATGCACTTCTACATTATAGTAGCATGCACCCTAGACATATTCCTCGCCACACTTTTGAAAGGACAGATTTAAAGAGTGTTACGGCTACATAACAATGATATAGATGCACAGAGAGCCCTGGTAGAACTCAAAGAGGAATTTTTGGATAGAGGCTATATATCCAGAGACATAGATAGGGCCATTGATGGAGCATCGGCAGAAAGAAGGAGCAGATGAAAACCATATTTTAATAATAGTACAGCAGCCTCTCTTCCCTCTAGTCAGCAAATCTCTTGTACCAACACTTTTAGGATAATGCTGCAATATTCTAGTGACATTAAGGATTTTTGCAGCATTATTAAGAAGAATTGGAACATCCTACACACAATAGTAAGATTCAGTGTGGTTGCAATAGTACACATACACCAAGTGTTACCTATTTTGACAATTAAGCAGTTAAACATGTCTAATGCTTCAATCATGTCTCAAGACAAAGTAATAAAACAGAACCCAATACCAGTATAATGAATAGAGTTCAAATATGAGCAAGTGAAAACAGCTTTCTATGTACTAAATATAAATTATTTAAGTATCTAGTATGAGTGTTAGCTCATCTCATAAATGTCTCTGAGCCGCTCATTCATTGAATCCCCATTTAAAGTCTGTGAGACAAATCTAAAATTATAGTATCAGTAAAGATTAATTAATAAGTTTCTTTAAGGTAATCATTCAGTGGTCACTCTGCTAAGCAGAATTAGAAGGGAAGTTTGCACAATAATGTACACAAAGCCAGATAGATACCAATTGTATTATGCTTACTGGGACATACTAAAATTATTATTAAGAATAGTGTATCAAAATGTTTAAATCTAGTAGACAATAAGTTATTAAAGAGCATTATTTCTATAACAATTGCAAAACTAACACTAATATGCTAAAAATGAACTCTATGAACCTATGAACCTATGAACCTGTTATTATTCCATGTCTTCTGCCCTATTTATGTACAAATACAAAATAGTATTGGTTGTATCAGGATCTGCCACTGTATACATTTTTGCTTTACCCCACAGTACATAAATATGTTTACAGTAAAAAAAATGCTTATACATGTCCAAAAAGGCTTTAAGAATTAGTTGCTTCCTTTTTAAGAAGAACGTTGAGTCGTCAGTGACATCATGCAGCTCTTGCAGCTGTTCAGAGATGCTTGTGGTTAAATCGCCGGGTTGTAGATGAAAAAAAAAGCTTCATTTTTTTTCAGCAGGAAACTGAAAACTTTCCTGGCTTCAAATCAAGGCTTACAATGGCTTGAGAGCTACACAAGACACTCCAGTAACAATTAGAGCTCTCACCAAGTACCAGAGAAGATAAAAAAAAAAAAAATCCTTGGATCCTTGAATCTTTGGGTCTGCTACAAACCCAAAGCCACAAATAAACAAAGCCAACAAAACATGAGATACACTAACCAAAAACTTATGAAATGAAGTTATTAATCCCAAACTTTCAATGAAAACCATAAAGGCATACAAAAAGGAAACAGAAAAGTAAGCATATTGCAGCTACATAACAAAGATACATAGTCAACTATATTAAATAGCAATTCAAAGGTAATCAAAGATATCTCAGGGTAACCCCACTCTAAAAAAATTCTCTAAAAACTTATTCAATATATATTATTTATAATTATAAAGGAATATATATATATATAAAAGGGGATTATGGTAAAGAAAGTTTAAACTATTTTAATAAACATTCTAGTGATATTTAGTGAAATAAAACAACAACCAGAATACTAAACATGTATTTAAAACAATAAATGACTTCTTGACATCTATAAATAACATCATTATAAGCCTGGGCAGCCTATATATTCAAAAGCTTAAGCTATTGTGGGGCAATAATCTAAGGCTTAAAAATTATTATTATATACTATGTTTCCTTTGCCTCCCCCTTCTCCCCTCTTTCTTTTACTTTAACCTTGACATGGTATAATGTTATTAAAGTATATTTATATAAAGTTTATGGTAAATTATAACCTAAAAATATCTAAGATATAAAAACTAACATTAGTAAAGGGGAAATAATATATATAGACTACTAATAGCTACTAAATGAATCTAATTAACTAGTTAATAGGTAAATACAAATTAAAAGCACTATATAATAAAGAATAGAGCAGCACTCACCTGTTGAACTGTTTTCAATTCCCATGACTTCTGGGTCATAAGAAAAAAGTTATGTAAAAAGAAAATAAAAAGTCCGTAATGTAAAAAAAATATATATATTTTTTAAGTTTCTTCTTGTATTCAACTGTTTTCTAATTACTGTTTTCAGCAATCCTTTTAAGACACGAAATAGCCCAGTCCATTTCATCTATTTTTTTTCCCAATATTTCATTAGCTTTAATGTAGTTAATGACTGTATCAAGTTCTTCGAATATCTTTGGACCATCTTGAAGGAAGATTTTTCAGCCTTGCAGGGAAAAGCAGGTGAGACTTTATGTGTGCTTTTTTTAGTTCTTTGAGCAATAGAAGGAACTATTTCCTTTTTAAAATAACAGATGAATAGTCATTATCAAAACAAATGATATTGTCCTTCAATTTAATAGGTGACCTAGACCAAGCTGTCTTCAAAACTATTTCTTTATCATGGGTGGATAAAAATTTAACTATAACTAACTTAGTAGAAGTGCTTTTGGTATTTTTAGAGGAAGACAAGGACTTGTGAGCTCTTTCTATACCAAAGTAAATCGCTTCAGGGAGCTGTATAATTTCTGGCAGCCATGAAGATAAAAACTTTTCCAAGTTGTTTTCTTCCAGGTTGTTTGGTAGCCCAAAGATCCTGATGTTATTTCTTTGAGATCTATTTTCTAGATCATCTATTTTTGTTAACAGCAAGGTATTCTGTTTTAGAAGAAATTCCAGGTTATGTTAATTTTTGTTGTAGTCTACTGTCCATGTCATTTAAGGAAGTTTCAATACCTGTAATTTGTTTCTTCTGTTGTTTAAGGTCCAGATGAATTATCTCCATTTGTTGTGATGTAGTTTCCTTAAAATTATCTATTTTCATGTCCATTCTGTCAAATTTTGTTGATAGTTCCTGTATAGTAGTTAAAAGAGTTTAAAGCTCTTTTTTTAATGCAGAGTCCTGATGAGAGGTTTTTGTAAAGCTCATGTTGTAGTCAGATGGCAGAAACTTGGCTCTTGTATTTTGACAGGAAAAGTTGTAAATAAATTTAAAAAAAAATAATATTTACTAAGTAGACTATGAAGAGAAACTAAATATATAAAAAATATTTTTTAGTTAGTTATAATTAAATATTCCTGTCATAAAAGATATGATAAGGCAGAACTGAGAGAAAGTGCTGCTACTCAAGGCTCATGCTAAGCCATGCCCCACTCCAGGTTTCTTAATGTAGTACTTTAACAAACAACATGATATTGACAGATTGTTTTCTTGCTATAGAAAGGAAAGCAGTTTGGTTTGTCATATAATTTTCAGCTGAGGTTTTTTCAGAAGAAAGAAAAAAGAGACTGTATAACACACAGCCAGATGTCGTAGAAGGTAATCATGCAGCAAAGCTACTGCAAAAATTCAGTGTGTAACATTTTACCATGGGCTCATGTCCCAAAACATATGCGACTGACTGATTTCTATTCCTTTTCAGGGAATATAATCTACTCCAAATTCTAGTGAGAGATCAGATTACATTATGTAAATTTAAATCATTAACTTTGTTTAGTGTGACTGAGTAGGCACAACTGGGATGACTCTGAAAGTAGTCCATTTGGATCAGTGCTCTGTCCTTGGTAACAAAGATAGCTAGATAAATTAATAAATAAATAAATGAATTAATAAATGCATAAATTTGGAAGACATGAGAGAAGGGTGCAGGAAGTTATGAACTCTGTTACCTTAACAGAACTTCAGGTGCAGTTCTACAATTCTCTCTCTGAATTAACAGTGCTACAGATGGGGAACATGAATAGTTTAATGAAATCTTGATGCTTGGTCTTTCTCACTGTTCATCTAGACAGGAAGTTAACTTATTTATGTGTAGGGGTATGAAAGTCAGAGGCTTTCTTCATGCAGAAAAGTTGTTTTATTTGCTTTTCTTTTTTATTTGATGATAGTGGATTTGTTTATGTGCTTACAAAGTGTTTCTGTATTTTTCTTCTTTTTTAATGCATATGATTGTAGTGGTTTAATTGAACTGACAACAAAGAAATGATGTGCATGTAGTGGGACACAATCTTCAAAACTGACTTCTGGAAACAAAGACCAACAGTACCTCAGCTACAGTTGAAGTGAACTGCTCTAACTAGCTTCAGATATAAGTATTTTTTCAAGTTTTTGTTATACAGATTAGAACAAATCCATCATAGAAAGCTGGCATTCCACAACAAATGACTAGTACCAGAAAGATGGCATTTGTGGAAGCCGAAATCTCATCTGAGTTTTTGAAGTCATATATTCCAAAATGTATGAGACCACAGTTACTAACAGCAACAAAAATGAAATAAAAAAAAAAAAAAAAAAAACAGACCCATGAATGGGAACAGATTGCCCAGAAGCCTTTGTCTAAGTGATTTGATAAGGAGGGATCTAATTCTATTTTTTACTCATTTTACTCCCAACCGTGAAATGGCTGCTAGTTAAGCCTCCTACTGCACAGGAAACACACATGGTCCTTCCATGTGGTGAATGTAGAAAACTACTAAAAAACTGGAAATTAACACTCAAAGATGAGTAAATAAAAGGTACCAATTTTTTTAAGTTAAGCACATTCATCCAAAGTATGACTGAACTTCTTCAGAACAAAATAAACTTTTTACACAACCACTGAATTTTAAAGCCGTACAGAATCACATGATGCATATGCTCAAGCAACACAATCAAATATGAAATATAAAAACAATTAAGACAAAAAGCAGTTAAACATATTAAATAACACATAGGATACAAAAAAATCATTATCCCCAGGATTCATGAAGCTTGCGCTATGCGCCAGAGTAGCTTCGGCGATCTAGCACCAAATATGGCCTCCGAGCGATTCAGGTAAGAGCTGTTTCCACGTGCACTACCAGCGTATGCCAGAGCTGCACAGTTCCCGGTGCAAGTATGCTACATAACACATTTCCCAACACAATCCTGGGTTATGGAAGCACAAAACAAGAAAGGCGGCAGTTGGATGCATGCCTGACAATGGGAGGGGAATCGGGTTGAAAATAGAAGTAAAGGGCAATAGATGAATCACAGCAGACAAGCATAAGTCAACACCAAAGGCCCCACAATAGCAGTACCTGCTGTAAAACCAATAATTAAGATACCCTGCAGCTGGAATAGCACAAACACACCCAATTACACCAGCATCATCCATTGCACAATAGTATAAGGTGTGAAAGCCCCACACACACACTTGTGTATTCCCAGACACTCTGCACCATTGGTGTATACAGATGGAGAACTTTTAATATGTATATGTTAGGGGCTGCCATAGCTTTGATTCACCAGCATGTGTTGGAGACTGATGGTGGTGTGGAGGATGATGCTGACAACCATCTCAGGCACCGGAGGAGGAGAAGTGTGTGCAGACCCAGGGTAACCTACCAAGGGCTACATGATCTGGAGATAGTAGAGCATTACAGGGTGGACAGGGACATCATACAGCAACTTGTTGAGCTGTGCCGGCCATGCCTCAGAGCCAGAAGTAACAGAGGGGAACCCATCCCAGTTGACATGAAGGTATGTGTAAGCTTGAGAATACTAGCCACAGGTACCTTCCAAATGCCAACTGGGGATATCATGGGGATCTCACAGGCATCAGCATCCAGGGTACTCCACCAGTTCCTTGATGCCATGTTACCACATGCCAATGAGCACATATACTTCCCCCAAATGCAGGAGGAGTTAGCCAGCAATATGCATCTCTTCCACCATGTGGCAGATTACCAGGAGGTACTGGGTGCAATAGACTGCACGCACATACACATGAAGTCACCACCCGGTGAGCAGGATAGGTGCTACATAAACTGCAATGGATTCCCCTCCATCAACTGCCAGGTTGTGTGCAATGCCCAGGGCATTATCATGGATGTGTGTACTGGCAGCCCTGGAAGTTATCATGACTCCCACATCTGGCATGCCTCACAGCTGTGTCAAGTATTTGCCAGGGGGGACATCCCATATGGCCACCTGGTGGGGGATGATGGCAATGCACTAGAACCGTGGCTGATGACTCCCATCAGAAATGCACACACAGCCATGCAAGAACACCATAATGAGGCACACGCAGAAACTAGAATCATCATAGAGTGCATGTTTTGGATGCTGAAATCATGGTTCCGTTGCTTGGACATATCTGGTGGAGCCTTGCAGTACTCTCCAGGAACGTGTGCCCACATCTTCATAGTATGTGCCATGCTACACAATATGATCCTGCAGAAACAGCTGCAGCAGGGACAGAATGGTGAAGGCCCTCACAGCCCACCACCATTGCCAAGGGACCCACAGGCACAGGGGGACTCAGAACATGAACACCCTGTGCTAGCCCCAGTAGGCAGATGGAGGTGTGCCCAGTATGCCCATGCCTTGGCAAAGAGGGATGTATAGCACACACACTGACAGTGTAGGCACTCATGGACTGACACCCTTCTCCACTTGCACACACAGCAAACATGGATGGCACACACACACACGACCACCTGTAAATTGTCATATATAGGTGGTCTACTGTGTGCATCCTACATAGGTAGCCCTCAACTATTGTAAACACAACTGCCATTTGCACAAGGTAAGTCAATACCTGAAGAGTAAATTAAGCTATCAGCATGTGTCCATACTGTATGTACAGGTTCATAGATACATAGGTAGGTACATGCCCAACCGCCATGGCCACTCATAAGCATAGGCAAAATGTGTCTGCTGTCACCACCCCATCGATCAACTAACTATCCCTCTGTGGATCAGAGCCACTTGCGGGATCCCTGGGGTGTAGCTACTGTTCACCACCCACTCTGCAAGGATTCTCCGGAGTGTCAGTGAAGGGTTTTGTATAATGTAATCAGGGATGTAGTTCCAAATAATGGGGAGTATCCCTGACAGGAATCTTCACAGATGTGTACATGTTACATAGTATACCTTAAACACAGCTTGCATATATAGGTAGTTCTCCACAGAATAATAAACATGTGGAACACACAACCGCTGAAATGTGCATTAATCACCCTTGCACCACCAGTGCCTGCTCTGAGAGATAAGATATCACTGCCAGGATTAGAACACGCAGCCATGTACACATTCATCACAATAACATGCCACTAAACTACCTGAGATGTAACAATGGCAGTCGTGTATACTGACAGGATAAAACACAAAAGGTAGGAATGTGTTGAAATAGGACAAACCAGCATGTACCCAATGAAAGGTGTATGTTTTATATATATATATATATATATATATATATATATATATATATATATATATATATATATATATATATATATATATATATATATATATATATATATATATATATATATATTATATATATATATATAGATATATATATATAGATATATATATAAAATATTATATATATATATATATATATATATATATATATATATATATACACAACATCATATATAGAGAGAGAGAAAGGGAGAGAGAGAGAGAGATATGTCGATATATGGGGATATACATATGTATTTAGATATATAGATAGGGTAACAACATCTAGATAACCATGGACGTACATACAAATGGGATACCTACCACATACTGAGTGCTTTACATACCAACGCGTGTAATCCCGAGGCTTAAGGTCCGAAAGAACACAGTACTGAAACACCAGATGCACGAGGAGTAATCTCACAATGTTAATGGACAGTTAGTCAGTACTTCTGGTGTTGCGGTTCGGGTAGGTTACTGTGTGTAAGTGTGTTTCTTAGGGCTGTAGTGTGTGTAAGTGCGTGTTCTGTGTGTGGTGTGTGTTCTTGTGGGACTGTAATGTGTGGTTGTGGGTTAGCTTTGTGCGTCTGTTTGCGCGACCTAGGAGGTAGAATATTAAAGTAGGGGGTGGTGTGGGGGGGCGCATATACCTACATGGGGGGTGTAGGGGGCTTGGCCACCTGCTCATACGTAGTGTAGGATGGTTTATTTGGATGTGTTGGGTAGCAATGTGTCTGTGTGTGCATGTGTGTGTTCCATGTTCGTGTTACCTTCGCAAGTTACTGTCGATGTCGGTAATGTGGGGTATGGGAGTCTGGTCCTGGTACTGTGTGAGTCGGAACACTGTGGTTTTGGGATTCCATAGGTCTCCCATATACAGCAGTTGAAGTGTTCATATATGTGTATAACATGGACCATAGCAATCACACATTCCGTCACTACCAACCTTTATGAACAAAGGATATGGAGATTATATGCCTATACACTATTACAAATATGTGCTATGGACATGAGCCAATGAAAGTGTTACCACCTGTCCCACTTTGTGAGGGACACTCCCTCTTTGGGCAGTTGTGTCCTGACCAAATATATTAACTGTGGCAAATGTCCTGGGAATTTAGGACATAATTATGTCCCATATGTACTGTAATAGTTGCATAAAATAGTTATTTCTGTATCTAAATACCTACATGTTACAGGAAACAGGATAAGCAACTAAACTGCTACAAGAATAAGCTTATAATTAGGCAAGAAAGGAAAGTTCTGTCCCTTGTACTGACCATGGGTTTGTGTCGGGCTGTAAAATCAGATGTGTGTCCCGAAAAGGTCCCACTATGGCCATATGAAAAGGTGGCAACCCTAGCCAAAGAGGGTCAGTCACCAACACAACTACGATGACTGCAAATACCTATGACAGAAATACACAGCTATCATGTAGCAACACATTATTACATTCAGATGTGTTTCCGAAGGGATTCAAGGACTAACATCACCTGCATGCTATACAGAAACCACATAACAGTGCCTTAATGAATCAGCCTGCAATTACCGTTGTATTAGTCCACAAAGGGATAGATGTTCAAATAGGGAAGGAACTCTCGCGCACATAGCGATTATGTATAAAAGCAGTTCCTGCACACCTGCATCTGCTAAGCAGACCCACCAACATCACCCCCACACCCAAACATATTACAATACAAACTGTAATAACATCACAAATCATTCACACACTGTACGATATCTGCAGAAGCTTTAACATACCTTGTCAGAGACACACTAGCATGGCCCTATGTGAAATAGCTGCTGTTATACAATGGAACAGCTGCTGATGTAACAGGGTTTGTTTGCACTAATCCCGTTTCAGAGGGTTGTGCGTACACTGGGATGTGTTAGCAATTAGTGAGTAACAGCACAGTATGCTACACTTGTACACCAAAACAAGGATGTCTGGTGAGCACACTGTACACCACATAACAGTTCATGCATAGCCATACGACCTTGAGCTGGCCAAACATCCTTGCCATATTTAAATAACTGCAGAAGTATCAGGTACAAACAAACCCTGCATAAGTAGCACTGTTCTGAAATATAACAGCTGTACTCACATGTAGAACTAAATCATCTAGTCATTACACGCAGTCCCTGGGAGTCATGAAGCTAATATATCTCTGTGTGTCTCCATATAGCTGTTGAAATATATTGCAATAACACATCTAGGCCATCTCCCTCGAACGTAAGGCAAATGGACAACGTCCAAAAGATGTACTCCCTTATACACCACTGTTGCCATGGTATCGGCTAATAGAGTAGTTGCACAGCTGATGTGCATCTAATTAACTATTTTGGAACAGCAATTGGTGGACAGGATACTACATGTTACCAATATGTAACTAGAAAAGGATGTGTTATCACACATTCAAACCATCCGTATATACCAGCGGAATGTTACAAAGAACATTGAAACACAAACCGAAAAGGATTGAATCAACAGTTAACGACACCTCGGGTTACTAATAAGGTATGTAGAACAGTCAGTATGTCTGTGTATGTAGTACATTTCTGTAGTATTTAAAGTGCATGCAATCCATATAGTGGAAACAGTTATCTTGCAGTGATGTATTGTTGAGCATAGTAATGCTTGTAGTATTTGTGTGTACTGCTGTAGGTCACAAGGCAAACACCACATACACCACAAGGGATGCTATATAAGGGCTTTGAACAGAAATACTCCTCACCAGCTGATGTCAGTGGCAGGGCTGGTCCAACAAGTATGTGCTATAACAGGGGATAGTATATGTTGATATATTGTAACTGTAGCCATATGTATGGGTGTATTACAGAAAACAACATGTGGAAGGTTGGGCCACTGTGCGAGTATGATTTGCATTGTGGGATATTGTGCCAATAATGGTGTAATGCACAGTATTGTAGGCAGATATGCATTACAAGCTACATAGCATTACTGTAATCTTAGGCAAACAGTTATGTCAATTGGCATTTACAATACACAATAACAAGATACATATGCAGTGGCGGCTGGTGACTTCAAATCAAAGGGGGGGCTGCAGGAGACAGCTAAATGGGTGGGGTCAATGGGAAGGGGTGTGTCCAACTAGAAAGGGGAGGAGCTATGCTCAAAACCACAAAAAAATAACTAAATACACTGCCCTGGGTGCCAAACAGTCATTATGAGAGTCCAATCAAGACAAAATGAAGTGTAGAAGAATAAAAATATTTTAGTGCATTGGCTGCATGACAGCTTACTTAATATCTAGATGGAAACAAAAAGGTTGTGAGGCATGAAAAAATAAATTACTTTTTAAATACATTACTGGAATGCCAGTCAAAATCAAGTAGCACTCAACTCAAACCAGTTCTTGCACTGCAGTTTTAATTATAATTTATATTCAGCTTTATTAAAGTACCAAGTAACATGCTGAAAGTAGAAATGTCTGATGCCCCCACTTGTAGAAATGTTTCTTATCCAAAAAAAGACCTGCTGCCTGACAACTATCTACTTGTTTCATGGGGAAAACATGATCAAAGTAAAAAATGAAAAGTAAACAAGAAATAAGCTCAAGATACATTGCTTAAAAGGATTAGTGTACAGGTTATGGACCACACAGGTGGCATTCTGTTTAGTTTACGGGTAAAGCCTGCAGAGATGACTGGAAGTCTCCAAGTGTAATGAGCTTCTTAAAATAATGTAATCTGTCCTTTATTACAAATACTGTCATATGCATTTCAATACCCAAGGCTTATACATTATCTAGTTAAGTATTCTCTACATGGCAACAACAGAAAGGCTTTCAATGTTGGCAATTCTTTAACAATATGCTTATTAAAGCTTACTTGCATCTTACGATCTCAGCCAAGCTTACCTGATGGTCATTAAAGTATTGCTACTTAAACACAGAGCAACAGGCACTTTGAGTAATAAGCATAAATCAACAGTACAAAAAATATGACAGCAACCAGACCATTCTGCAAAAATC
This sequence comes from Protopterus annectens, assembly GCF_019279795.1. Classification (NCBI taxonomy): domain Eukaryota; kingdom Metazoa; phylum Chordata; order Ceratodontiformes; family Protopteridae; genus Protopterus; species Protopterus annectens. The sequence continues at coordinate 85,567,372 of NC_056728.1, forward strand.
AAGGACAGATGAAAAGCCACTCTAGTACTTGTGTCTACCTTGGATGGGGGCTATACTCTGCACATTTACACTGCATAACTACTCCTTGCCTTGCTTCGACACATCCAGAGTCACTACATGGGGGAGTGGGGTGCAAGAAGTATGTCACAATTTGCAATGTCTCTGGCTGACTGTGATGGCCCTGACACATTTGTCATACCTCTCAACCTCAGAGCAAGAAATCTAGACAAAGCCATACAACGAAGTGGGACAAAGGCCCAAAAATAAGGACAATTTTTAAATATTGCTCTTATAAACTTAGAAAGATAATAGAATAGGTCTTGCATTAGTATGAATTTTCTGAATGGTATGAAATCTGAAACTCAAATGTCTGTCATTATTTTCTAACTTCAGTCTTTAATGATTTGTCACTAATTTGCCAAAAAAAAACACAATTTTGCCAAAAAAAACCCCACAATTTTATGAAAAATGGACCAAAAATGTGATGTAAAAATATAAAATAGCCACACAATACAGCTGGGAACCTGTCAAAGAAGGGACACTTTAATATTAATACTGCTAACTTGAGCAGCTGACAAAATAAAAGAATCTACATGCATTTCTGAAATAAAAGTAATCTATAACTCTGATTATTACAGTTATTTCTTAATTGTAAACACTCCACGTTTTCTTCCAAAATTGCTATTTTGCAAAGGGATTACTAGGGGGAAGAGCAACATTTTGAGCCAAAATTAGGGACAGTTGAAAGGTTTGGCTATGCCTAATTCTATAAAGCAATTTATTTGCATGCACCTCTCAACCTGTTAATGCAATAAATCTGGACAAGGCCAAATATAACATATAAACAGTACTAAAATTTGCTCTTGTATAAACTGAGACAGTTGATAGAACAACAGGTCTTACTTTAGCATGCATTTTTCTGAAGGTTATGAAGTCTGAAACTCAGTGTGTCATTATTTAGTGACTTAATTCCTAAATGATTTGCCAGAAAACCACAAATTTTATGAGGAACAAACCAAAAATAAGAAGCAAAAATCTATTCATTCTTTGAAAATCTGGACATTTGGGAGGTATAGTTCAGCTGGGGCTGTCTTTAAGTTTGCCACCCTTCCCCCTCACAAAATCATGGTCGAATGGAGCCTCCCCCTGCAGCCATTCCAATGATCCATTACTTGGCTATTTCACTCCATTTATAAACACTAATGTGCATACTGATTTACTTCTATGATGATTTGGACTTCATTTGAAAGTTTTATTTTGCATTTTACAACACAAACACTAAGACATCTGCTAAACAAACTTAGAATTAAAACTTATCTGCCCTTGAAACTCACATTTATTGAAACAGCATTGAAACCCACATTCAAAGAAAATACATTTTACCAGTGGCAGAACTGCCCAATTCAGAACATCTTTCCAGTAAACAATGAAACAAAATGCATGCACCCATAATGACAAAACTGCCCAGTTCAGAACATTTCCATCATAAAAGTCTACTCAAACTTCTACAGTCCACCATTATCAGTAAATATGCACAATTCCACAGTCCACCATTATCAGTAAATATGCACAATCTCTGAAGAAGTAAAAAAGTCATCTAAATAATTCCACATTAAATAAATATGTAAATAATGAAGAGGTTGCTGCTAGCAAGCACCTTTATATTTCATGATTTCATCGAAAAATAAAGTGTCTGATGCCCCTGAGGAATAAATTGCCTATATTACATTAAAAATGATAAGCTAGTAATATTGCAATAGGAAATGGATAGCAAACCGATAACAGGCTCATAGTTAGTATCTTAACTTTTTTAGTACGGCAGCATTCACCCCTTGTGGGAGTAGAACCAATACCCATCTGCATCAAAAGCAAGTACACAACCTGCTATTAACAATGCAAGCTGACTTACCCTAAGCAGCACTAAACTTCTCTTCCCTGCAGCTCTCAGCTCCTTGTAAAATGTATTCAATACTCAACTGCATCTCAACTTCGCAACACAAGAAATCTGGAAAAAGTCAAATTTATTGGGGGGGGTGTCAAAAGCCCAAAAACCAGGGACACATTAAACATTGCTTGTATAATCTTGGAAAGTTGCTAGAATAAAATGCTGCGTTACCACCATACATTTTACTGCCAAGGTCCCTGTGCAAAAGAGTCAGAGCAGCATACCACTACGGCAGATCAGCTGCTTTGTGAAAGAGAGGAAGACTGAAACTTAAATGGCTATCATTTAATGAATTCAGTTCTCACCATAGCTGTCAACCTCTTAGCACAAAACATCTGGACAAACTCAGTAATGAGGGAATACAGCCCTCAAAAGATATTCAGTGAATTCAGTTCTTGCTACAGCTGTCAACCTTAGCACAAAAAAACCTGGACAAAGCCAATAATGGGGTAATACAGTCCCAAAAATAAGGACAAATTTCAAATATTCATCTTATAAACTTACAAAACTGTTAGAATAGAAGGTTGTGTTACTATGTATTTTCTGAAGAATATGAAGTCTGAAATACAAATCCTTGTGAATTCTACTTCTGACGGAACAAAAACAATTTTCAGCAGAGGCCCAGGTAGAAATACTGCAGACACATGTCTTTGTAAAATGACAGGACACCAGAGCAAATCCACACAAACACAGGGATGAGATGCAGACTCCACACAGAAGGCACCCCAGCCAAGAATCAAACCAAAAAACCTATAGCTGCGAGACAACAATTCTACCACTGCACCATCAAATATGTACCAAATTAAACATTCAGAAACCTGAAGTCTGAAATTCAAATGCCTGTCAATTTTATTTAACATTTGTTAATCAGGACAATCTGAAATGGAACAAAAAACAATTTTCAGCAGAGGCCCAGGAAGAAATAATGCAGACATGTCTTTGTAAGTAACATAGGACACAAAAGCAAACCCACACAAACACAGGGAGAAGATGCAGACCCCACACAGAAGGCACCCCAACAAAGAATCAAACCTGAGAGCCTGCAGCTGTGAAGCAACAATACTACCACTGCACCATCAAATATCAGGCAGTGCAACATTTAGAAACCACAGATATTATGAAGAACAGATCAGATCAAATGTGAGGCAAAAATCTGCAATTTTGTTTTATAAATGGTGGTGGGTAGGGAATTCAGGTCCTTAACACCTGCATACAAGGTACAGGGTTCAAGCCTGGGTATCTCTACCCACCACACTTTGTTCTTTCTAGCCACCAGTATAACTGGGGCATTTTAGACACACACACACACACACACACACACACACACACACACACACACACACACACTCCTACCAGCCCCCTGCACACTCCTACCAGCCCCCTGCACACTCCTACGATCGGCTTCGGCTCCTTCAGCGACCTGCTACTACAACATCCAGCCCAATGAACAGCTCCACTCCTCGGTACTAGTAATCCTGCATGCTGACCTGGTACTACAGTAATCCTTCAGCGACCTCGTCAGCCCAAATGACCGATCAGTGACCCAGTACTCCTGCATGCTTCTTTACCTAACAGAATTCTGACCGAAGCCTGCGCACTGAAAAAGTCTCGCAAGTCCTGCGAGAGCAGCTGTCTTCTCATTGGCTCTGACTGCGGCTGAAGCAGTCCAGAGCTCCTCTGTGTGGTGTGGTTGTTTACGCACAGAATCCTGGTATCTCGCAGCAATGATTACTGGGTACCTGTTTGTCCCTATCTGGACTGCTGGTAAGGCAGTCGTATATTTTTTGTTTAACATATATTTTTTTGTTTTTTTCTAGGTGGGGGGGGGGGCTGCAGTCCGGCAGTCTCATAGGACAAGCCGCCCCTGTACATATGTCTTTTAGTGAGCCGACAGTTTATCAGCATGATAGCAAAGTAAAACAGAAGAGCTATTTAGCTATCCATGCACATAAGACATGTAATATGTGCAAAGGTAGGTACTAGGCTGTCTTACCAAGGGTATCTGTAAGCCTAGCTAGCGTGTGTTGGCATTCGCCACCCCCATAGGTTGGTTCCCTGTGCCTCTGAATGGTGGAGCCAATAGTTCCCTGTGCCTCTGTCCAGCAGAGCCATTGCAGTGATCCCCGGGATACATGTCTGTCTCCCATCTGCACGTCAAGATTTTTCCTTGAAGAGTGCTTATGAGGAGCCCTGCCTGATGTACATTGGAATGATGTTCCAAAGCATAGGGAGCATCCAGGTCAGGAATCTATCCATCCAGCACATCCTACTCATCGTTGTGGTTAGGTGTATATCCCTAGAGCATGTAGCTCTCAGGGGCTTCTGTTTAGGTGGAGCATATCCAGCAATACAGGGTTGGACATGGGCCTTGTATGTCAAGCAGAGATTACCTGTGAGTATGCGGTATGCAACTGAGTACAGCTGGAGTTTCGTAGGTTGGGCTGCATAGGTCATCTGTTTGAGGTCAGTAGTCCTCTTGGTATGGTACTGGTGTGGTCTTCCAAGCTGCTGCAGTTGTCTTGTAAGGTATATCCCAAATGGGGTGTTGTATCCTTTAATGGGTCTAATATGACATGTGTAGAGTCACAATGGCCCCTCTGATCTGGATGCAAACCCATTAGAGATTAGGGGGCCATGTAGAAGGATATCCTAACCATCTTGTCATTATGGGTATCAAAGGAGAGATTGTTATCTACTGGGGTTCCTGGATCCCGTATTACCTTTTCTGTATGTAGGGGACTAGCACCTATGTGGTAGTCCACGAGTAATTAGTTATAGCCAAAGGGGATGACTAAGCACTTTTAGGCATTCAGCTTGATGCCATGATATTAACACCAGATATCTGTCTCAGTACGACCCTTCCAGAGGGTGTTTGTAACAGCTGGGAAAACAATTATGTCCCCTAGTTTGCAGCTGTCTGCAAACCTTTTCAGCCAAAGCTCTCCTGTGCTTGTCTGTACGTCAGAGAAGTATATACCAAACATGAGGGGTCCTAGGACTGAGCCCTGGGGGACGCCAGTCATAACTGGTATACAGTCAGACTTAGGGTATGTAACTCTCACTGTGTGGGTTCTGTCCGTGAGCCACTTTGCAGACCATCACATGACATAGGGGTTAATGTTTAGGCGGAAGGGCATGTTGATAATACCAGAAGGAGGAATGGTGTTGAAAGCCTATGAGAGATCTAGGTAGGCTGTGTGGACCTCCTTACCCTCATGTAATGCCTTGGTAACTGTCTCTAAGATGTCCACCAGGTTTAGGAGGCATGGTCCGGCCTTAACAATGCCAAACAGGGAGGGGTCAAAGGTTTGGAGATACCCAATGTCTCTGTGACAGTGATCCATGATGTGCACCATAGCCTTGCAGACCAGGCTAGTCAGGCCTATAGGGAAATAGGTCCAGTGGTCCATTGTGGTGCCACCTTTGTGGAGTGGGATAACTGTTGCTGTGTGCCATTCAGGGGGCACTATGCCCAATGTGAGGCTATTATTAAACATGGTGCGTAGGTGGGGGAGACAGTATGATCTGAAGTTCATGTAAAATGCAGCCTGGGATGCTGTCCAGTCCCATGGATGCTGTGATATTGCCTTTAGAGTGTGCAGCTTTGAGAGGGATCTGCCAGGATGTTTCCAATATCAATTGTTTCTGCAATGTTTGTGCCTTTGTGCTGTAACTCAGAGCAGATCTGGTTGTTGACATCGAGATATGTGACATAGCTATAGAATGCTTTGTGGTTGTTAGTGGTATTAGTTGCGTTATAGTTTTCGTAGCTAGCTTTGGAGGATCTTATAAGGGATCTCACCTTCTTACTGAGGCTGGCCAGTGATCTCCTCCATGCATGGCATTGTACTCTCGTTTGCAACAGTGTCTTCATCCTGTAGTACAATATGTTTATGGCGGGGGACCACCAGATTGATTTAGTTAATCAGGAGTATAGCGTCCTGGTTCTGTTTGGGATAGCACAAGCCATGCACTCCTATAAGTGCTTATAGAGTGCATTTGTGCAGGATTCAGCAGTTGTAACAGTACTTTCCATCTGCATGGGTGTCATGACGTCCACCACGTCTGTCTTAAGAAGCATGTAGTTGGCCTTGTAGACATATTATACTGTGGTCCCCTTAATGGGGGGTAGGTGCAGGATGTGGCTATTAACGGTGATTTGATCAAACCAACGAGGAGTTGGCTTCACATGTGGAGCATCAGTCACTCATGTTGGTATTGACTAGGTCTAGGATATTGTTGCCCCTGGTGGGTGTGTGGATATGCTGAGTCAGGGCATTGGTGTTTATGAATTCCAGAAACCGTTGAGCTAGTGTGTTGGTACACGAGTAGTTTTCCCAGTTAATGATGGGGTAGATTCAGTGAGACTTATGTGATGAGTGTGGTGTTGTGCGAATGTGTATCTTCTCCACATGATAGTCAGGGTCAGGCTTGGTTGGAGAGACATTTACCTCCAGTATGGCTAGATGAGTGCATCTCTTACAGGTTGTAGTGTTGGGTGGTAGGTGGAGAGGCTTGTCTGTGTACATGAGGCAATGTGTACATTGCCTCAAGATGTCCAGATTCATCAGATAGACAGGTGAGAACACTGGCAGTTGACTCTTGGACATGCCTGAATATAGAAATACATTCACCTAGATAAGTGAGGAAAGTGAGTACAAGAGCTACATTACTCTACGCAAGTGAGAAAAGTATGCACAAAACCTGTTCACCCTTACCTGTAGGTAATGAGGAAGATTGAGTGCTATAGTAATTATCAGCTTACGTAGTGCTTACAAGTCCTGAACAAGTGCTTAGCATGAATAAGCAATCCAGATAGGGTCTTGTATAATATAAACACATGGTCCCCTCCCCTCAACAGGTACACAAGCATATATCCATATATACCACAGGGCCCCTGTACCCACAACTATGCAGGTACAAGCTGCACTCAGTCTGCATGGGGCCTGCCCACATCACAGGTTGTATCATACACATATGGCAAAACAAGATGCTCTCCACATACACATCATGTAAAACATAGCTCCATGTCAGGTTGTGTACACACTGAATGGTGCATACCAACATGTATCACAACCCACAAAGGGGAAGACACCACTGATAATGGGAAGTACTTTACTACTACCCTGCTGAGTCTGGTCTGGAAGGCCATGAACCTTGATCACTTAAGTGATGTCAGCAGTACAGATGTAGATGCCAGTACGGTTGATGTCACACTGCATAGCATAACCTTGCCAGGTCATAGGACATCATCACCCATACTGTGTACCACCTACGCTCGGTATACTAGATGTACATTCCTATGTCACAGGAGTGTTTTGCAACAGGACTGCTAGCAGAACCAACACTAAAGAAGGTGTCTGAATAATACGTGATCATCACACCAGTGGCAGCTACAATATGTCAGGGTTAATGAATTTTGTTCCCCCTCATTGTAGTCCATACCTCACAGACAAACAGAAGGTATCTGCCTATTGAAGTATGTGAATGACTATGACCTAGGAGCAATAGCTGACTCGCATTGTCACCCCTATGTTAATAAGCCTGTCCCCATGAACTACCACCTAGGCAGTGGTCAACATAATGGACACTTGTGTGTGAGGGATGCAGCTGGGCAGTTGTCTTTCCTGTGATAGCTACGTCACCACACCTGTCAGGTAGTCATATGCGGCAACCCTAATAATGATAGGATGCCATTCATGAATATAGAGATCATTGTCCAGCCATACAGAACACTCAAGTGACCCATATCAGATCACATATTTCCTTTAAGGGGTATTGGCCATGTGCAAATGGCCTACACCAGCCTTCCCATTCCCCATCTCTACTATGTAGCATGATGCATACTCTGAATAAATCCATGTCCAACCCAGTGATGTTGGACATACTACATGTACACATCCTGATCTCGAACACATACTTCATGGACATCAACCTTCCACATGCTGGACAGATCCTTGTCCCATACACTTGGCATAGTCCTGCCATACTATGCATTCCTGTCTGTCAAAGCTGCACATCGCTCCCCTCTCAGACATGGTGTGATGACCGCATGGTTATGCATGGTATATGTATCATTAACCCTGTGGATCAGTAATGTGGCAATGCTCCACCTGGTCCCACAGTCCCACCTGTCAGCTACTGCCAGGTAACCTTTCATCCTAGATTCATACATGGCCCATGGCATATAGCCCACTAGTTGACTTTGACTGTGCATGCTATAGTTGATATCCATCCCTGCAAATACCATCTGGCTAGCTAGTGTTCCATGTGTATCACATGTGCAACACAGGTGATACATGGTAGGATGTTGAATCACTCTACAGTGCCGTGTAGATGTATATGACAGAACACGTACATGTAAAACCTTACGTGAGCATGTCTGCAGGGTCACAGGGCAAGTCTGTTAAGGCAGTGTAAGTCCTTATATGTGACATATACATTGCATCTAGGTCAAATGTATTAATGTGGAGACATTCAGCCATGTGCTGATAGGTGGGAACACCAGTACAGGCAAACAGACATGCCCACATCAAAACAGCAACCACATGGAGTATGAGCAATGTAATCAGGTCACACACACACACACACACACACACATATATGGTGATAATATCCACTCAACATTGAGTGTCACATGTATGTGACACAAACACATCAGTGTCATGTAGGTTTGCAAATACAACTATTTAAACTGAATTAATGTGATACACATGTATGTTCAGCTGTAGCTCTGTATGTCTCTGTGAGTTACTGTGACCTGTCTCCATCATTATGTCTTCCAGGTATGCCACGTGCAAGGCTTCCCCCTTTTACATGCTTGGAAGATGAGACCCTCATCCCATACTTACTCGACAATCACGATATCCCGTTCAGCCATGTGCCACAGGATGCACAGCAGCATGATGCCCTGTGGATGGAACTTCACAGGTGGGTTAATGATGTGGTTGGCCACAACCACACATACCAGCAGGTGTGCAGACACTGTACAAATCTCATTAGATGGGCAAAACAGCATGTGAATGCAATCGCCAGGGAACAAGGTGCAACAGGTGGTGGACCACCAACCCAGCCCCCACTCACATGTACCAAGGAGCTACTGGCCAACCTGGGGACACCTGCAGAACCACATCCACAAGCCTTAGCCAATATTGTGGAGGTGGGTGTCTCTCAACCACTGAGCTTGGAGTTGCCTGGTAAGTCAGTACTGCATGTATAGCAACTATATCCCATATAGTTGCATGTGTCACTGTACAATATGTAATGTAACATCATATGCAAGGCATGTATACACACATGCCGCATACTTTAGTATGCTACTCTGTGTATGCACACATGTGCATACACCATAGTATAGACTAATGTACTGGTGTATGTGTTATGCACATTGCACCCTGTAACCTTTATTCAGGGGTGGATTATGCTCATACTGCTGTGTTACTCCTATTTAGGTACCTCTGGCGTTCCGCTGCAACAGCAGCCCATTGCAGGTGAGAGTGTTATTATTTATCAGGAACTGTAATGCACAAATCTATCTGCCATGTGGCCATTCACAACATGTACACATAATGTATGGTCCTGTCACAATATACAGGTCGGACCTGCAATGCATCACAATGACTACCCATGTGCAACATTTTCAAACTATGTGAATCATCTCACCGACATGAATCCTCACAAACTTTATTGCCAGATGTGTTGACAGCTGTGCATACAATGGTGGAGGTGCTGTTCACTTTAGGGATGTACTACAGATCTGATCTACACATGTGGTGAATACAAACAGTACTATACAGTGGGCTGGAGTATGGCCGGCACACAGGTTTCACCAGTGTGGATCATAGCCCTGCTATGAATGTCACACAATGTGATGTGCTATCTTGATATGTCCATGACATCTATTGGCCTGGCTGCTACAGTGCCTATTTAACCTGAAAACATATCCCACATACCACCCTTTATGTGCATAACCCTGTTGTCAGTGGAGCATATATGTCATATGGGACAACACAGCCATGTGAAATAGATGTCCATCACAATAATTTGGACAACTCATGTACACACATGGCCATGGAGGATGGCCAGAGACATGGAGAAACACACACAATAGACATGTTGTGCTTGTGTGTACACCCTGTCATACAATGGCCACACATGGTTCAACCACAGCCTTTGTATAATGGTCATAATGTAGATGTTGAACACTAGACATCCTACAGGCCTGTGCACATCTTGAGTAGGCTTAACATCAATCCACCACATAAGATGCGTTGAACATCTTGAGGGTGTTGCAACATGCCAGCAGTCACCTGTACAGTATCCACATCAGGCCACAGATACAGTACATTCCCGTTGCTGGTGTTGGACATAAATGCCATACTAGCTCTTTGTGTGTATGTGGTACACAGATGTCATGTGGGACATGGTGTACTGACGTGTTTGCCATATCTGACCATAGTTGCCAGGCTGCAGCAATATGGCTGCAGATGTGCAGGGGTGTCATCCGTATACACATCAGTGACCTGAGTCACAACTTCCACATTATGGTTTAGTGTGTATACACCTCAGTGACGTGGTTCACATTCCATAGTATATGTGTATTGTATCTGATCACAGTCATGGCTATGAACCCTCTCTGTAACTCACACTGTATAGCATTAGAGACGCCTCATGATTGCCTGCAATGGCCATGCACATCAGCTAAATTTGCAGTATATCTGTAGGGTGGACAGACAACACTGAATTGGTACACTATTGCCTCACTGTATATTTGACAGGACACCATTGTGTTAAACATGCATGCATGTCATTGCACACATCAGCAGATCACATGTCATACTACATGTGATTATCAAGGTCATATGCCATACATCAGGCAGGTGTACTGTTAACCTGTGCTGGTCCACATGGTGTAACATAGGGATGTATGATAACCACTACTATGATTGTGTAATTTGCATGCCGTCTGCTATGACACATGCATGCTGTTGTGTGCAACCTAGGGATGTATGATAACTACCACTATTATTGTCTGCGCTGCATGCTATCTGCCGTACCAAATGCATGTTGCATGCCTTCTGTCATATCACATGCGTGTGTGTCTGTGTGTGTGTCTATTGTATAGATTGCAATGTACAGTTCTTGTCTTCCCTCACAGGTGATGTAGGTGCATTGCCCTCCTGCGGTACATCTGATGTTAGTGTCCCCACAGACTCTAGCAGTGGTGATGATGAATGTATGATTGGGACATAGGCAGAGTTGTCAGGGGCTGAAACTGTGCCATTGGTTGCCATTCCATCTATATCCACCTCATCCCCGTACACAGATCCCATACCTGCACATACCCCATCACCAGTGGCCATAGAGGAAGGACAGTTGGCACATGGTAGCTTGGAACAGGAAAGTGTTGGGGCTATGGAAGGTGGGCCTGCACACCATGGTGTTAGCCAAACTACTGGTGGTGCCCCACACAGGCACGTGGCCAGTGCTGCTCGTAGGAGGACCTCTGGCCAACATGCTTCTGCACGACAGAGCACAGCAGCTGGTGTCACCAGACGCATGTTTCAGGCTGTAATGGAGGCACAAGCATGTGCTGAATGGCGCAACAAAGAAGATCAGAGGCTACAGAGGGCTGCTATCTGTTCTTTAAACAGCAGCATCCAGACATTGGTAAATGCTGAACAGCAGATTGCCGATGCTTTGGATAGACACTTGGATGACATGGTTGGAGTCCTTGACCATGGCATGACAATCCACAAGCATGATCTGTCTGTGTTGGAACATCTGGTAGGAGTGAGGCGTCAGGAACATGGACGTAGGCCTGCTACATCACCTGTGTCAGGTCTACATGTACGAGTTACCTCACATGCCCGTTCCCATAGTGGCGGTAACAGCAGCAGTGCATCTGGTGCTGTGCTGGCCAAACCACGACACAGCAGGCCACATGCACATGGCCTGGGATGGTCCCAACAGGGACACAGTTCCAGTGGACAAGTGACATCAGACAGTACCCAATCTGCACCTCTGTCTGGTAGTGCCCGTGCAACCCCTGGCAGGCACAGGTCACATGTCCGTGGCTGGACACTGTGAACTGTAAAACCTCACCTGTACAGTCTGCAGCTGTCAATAATACCCCTGTGTAGGCCAGACAAATGGGAGAACTGTGTGCATACATACACACACACACTGGACACATATGTAGGGCACCGCAACACACACATGCATAACATCGACACACTCCCAATTAGATCAAAGGCCCAAACCCACACACATTATGTCATCCAGTGGTGCAGCCCTAGGCCGCTGGCAAACATTAACACACTGTGCATATGATGATGCCTGTGCCACATCCCTGACATCCACACCATCGGTGCAGGGACATGCTCATATGGTCTGATGCACAGGATGAACAGACTAGGATGATACGTGTAGTTTACAAATGTTGAGGACTGTTGACAGACAGCAGATACACCATGTAGTACAGGTGTACAATACTGTTAACAGTATGTGTCTTGTGTAACAACAGTGCAGCCTAGGCCTCCAGCAAACATTAACACACTGTGCATATGATGATGCCTGTGCCACATCCCTGACATCCACACCATCAGTGCAGGGACATACTCATATGGTCTGATGCTCAGGGTGAACAGACAAGGATGATATGTGTAGTTTACAAACGTTGAGGACTGTTGACAGGCAGCAGATATACCATGTAGTACAGGTGTACAATACTGTTAACAGTATGTGCCTTGTGTAGCAACAGTAAATGCATGTTGGTCATGATGTTTTGCTGTCCTTCTTCAGATGTAATTGCATGTGCCGGAGGATGTCAGTGTTTGCAGTTAAGTGTCCCATATGTCAATGTGGACTACTCACAGGCATGTATTAATATACCAGCTTGCACCGTGTAGCTGCCACATACCAGTGAGAATGTCCCACATTACAAACACGTCTACTGTTCCAAGAGCATGATAGCTGTGTATTAAGCTACTGTGGCCACAGACGTGACATCCATAAAGGGTGACATCACAGGTACAGTTACATGGACTGGTGAGGTAAGAGAGTGGTCTAGTTGATTACAAGGGTAGAGGCCAGTGGGAAGTGTGATGCCTCATTGGGAATCAGTAATACATGTTCCCATGACAGGATGCCAACACACAACTGCAACCACACACCCAGGTGTTGACACACATGTATTCAGTGACACAATAACACACACACGCACTCTCACAGTTTCACCAACACAATAACACACACTCGCACACAGTTGCTACTGGTGAGATGAGGACCCCTGCCTATGTGCAAATCATCATTACAGTACTGTGCACCTACATGACACGCCACAGAGAATACACATGTACAGGTAGTCAGTATGGTCTAAGATCGGTGACATCAACATGGATAATAGAATGCATCACCTGGATGGTGGGAGGATTCTTATCATTTCAGTATGGTAACATACATCCTCACCCCAGGGACCAGTCAGCTCTACATACACACACTGTGACATTCAGTAATTAATACACCTATGTCATGCACATACAGATACCTCACATGTGTGAGATACACACCCATGCCTATGTCCTGCTTTCTACATTGCAGTCTGTACAGATGTGTACTCTAGTGTACAGGAGAGTGAGTAACATTTGAGATGTATTCCCCACAATACGTGATGTATATGGACACACACTCAGCCACACATAACGGTACTGTGAATCTCAGACCTGCCTAGCTCATGTTATGTATGTCAGACATACAGCAGTATTGCACGTGTTACAAACTGTACTGACGCTTCCTGTGGCAACAGTGCTGATATATGCACTAGGGACGTCATATCTATTAACAGGTGTCAAGTGATTTACCTCCGCTGTCACCCTGACCCCTGTCGAAGTTGTGTGCTATGTCCTTCAATTAACAAAACCATTGCTTACCAGTTACACAGGGTATTGTAGGACCACTTGTGACACACCTGTGAGCTGCCCACAACAAACATCCATCTGCAAAGATGCCCCACCACTTAGTTATTTCAACACATCTGTCCATACCTGTGGTACATCTTTCTGTACATTCAGCATATCATCATATGCAATTGGCAATGCTGAGGCTGCATTGCAGCTGCATGATGTGCTAGGATACACACTGCCTGCATACTTCAGCAACTGCACACGTATGTTATCTGAATGCACAACACTACATGTACAGGTGTGTAGGTCTTACAGTCCTGACATTTGGTCATGTTTGTAGGCATTGCAATTGGTGGGTATATGTAATGACATACATGACACATGCACTGTTGCATGATATGATGGGTAACCGGCACAGAGGGGATATTACCTCTGTCAACATTGATATCACACCTTATGTACTGTTAGCATTCAGCAGCCATGGACCTACATTCCATGTGCATGTGTGTAATGGCTGTAGCCGCCTGTTTGCACAAAGGACTACAACAGCTATGCTATTTACAGGTATGTTTTGTGTGTGTGGCATGTACATACCCAGGGCAGGTACATGTATGTCATATCCATACATGAGGGTGTGTACTGGTGTATAGCAACAGTCATCTGCTAATGGTGGAAAGTACCATACAGCTGACCTGGTCACAGACAGTGGTATCATTGCATTGCATAACACATGATGCAACTGTGTCAGTACATGTGTACTCTCTACAGTTGATGTAGAGCTTAGTACAGTACACAGGTCAAGGGTCACATGGTGGTGTACTCTTCTATATCATACAACATATATGGTTGTGTGTTGGTGGTTTGAGGGCATGGTGGTGTCTGCAGGTTACATCCTAGAATGCAGCATGTGACACTGTGTCCTGCACATGGCTCATCTGTGATACTTTCATGGGGGGACCGTTCAGTACATGTGAGTGGACTTTATGTATGTGGGTACACCACCTGGAGCGGTCTGTACCTGTGTTATGGCCCACATGTCTGGTTCTGAGGTATATGGTGGTAGTGCTAGGTTCTGAGGTATATGGTGGTAGTGCTATTGTGCACTACAGAGACATCAGCCAGGTGTTCCTCACTGCACAGATGTTAGTACTCCCCATTGTTGGATCTACAGTGACCTGCTGTGAATATGGACGCTACACATCTAGCACTGGTTAGCATAAGAAAACAATGCAGTTGTCCTGTAGGTGTATGGGAGTTAACCTGTGTTTAGAACATTTGCTTGGAATAACACTGTGTGGGCGGATGCGACTTGGGTAATATCCACACTCCCTTGTATCATGGATGCATGTGATATGTGACAAAGGCCTATCTACTGTCAGCCATGTCATCCCAGAATGACAGCTGATGTTGTGTAGAAGACCGGTGTCAAATATATGTAGAGCAGCATTCCTGCTAACAATAACAACTACTAACACCAGAGCCTATTACAATGTGTTCTTTACATCTACCTGTAATAGCATGGCCACTGTGGCCCTCCGTGTTTAGCATCAGAGTGCATCCCTGTGAGCCCTGTGCTACTAGGAGTATGAGCATGCCCAGAATATCCTTGTGTAGATGGACACATAGTAGTGCATTCCAACCAGCCCTGTGCTACTAAGTGTGTAAGCATGCCCCCTGTCCTACTAAGTGTATGAGCATGCCCAGTATATCCTTGTGTAGATGGACACATAGTGCATTCTGAACAGTCCTGTGCTACTGTGTGAGCATGCCCAGTGACACCTTGTGTCAGTTATGTGCCTCTGTGTATGGGTATGGCCATTGTAACCCTGTAGAGTGGTAGTAGTCGTCCATTCCACAGATGGGCATACTCCAGGTCATGATGGAGTCCTACTTTAAATACACAGGTTCACAGGTATGTACATCTTAACTGCCAGCATCCCTGTTGATGTCCGCATTCCCAGATGGTCATAATGACAGCCTTGACGTGTGTAGTCTGTGTGGCGCGATTCATAAGTATGTAGTATTGTAATAGTAATCTGTAAATAGGCAGGTGTTCCGTACCTGCCACTGGCATGTGTGTGTGTGTGTGTGTGTGTGTGTGTGTGTGTGTGTGTGTGTGTGTATGTCTGTCCCTGTTTGTCAGTGGACTCTAAATTGCTTTTAGACTGCCCACACTCCGTACATTTCTTATATCCGCCGTTAGCAAGGCCGATGATGTCACTCATCTACAAATACACCTCTGGGAGGTCTGTGTCCCAGTAATCTCGGTAGCGCGTTCTATAACTGCGTAATGCTGTAGTGTAATAAAGTAGTTAGGTCAGTGTTCTAGTCCAACACTTTGTGTGTGTGTGTGTGTGTGTGTGTGTGTGTGTGTGTGTGTGTGTGTGTGTGTGTCCATTTGCCTGAGGACTGAGTAATACTTTTATACTGCTCACACTCCATACATTTCTTATACCCATTGTTAGCAAGGCCGATGATGTCACCCATCTACAAATACACCTCTGGGAGTGCTGTGTCCCAGTAATCTCAGTAGCGCATTCTGTAACTGCATAATGCTGTAGTGTAATAAAGTAGTTAGGTCGATGTTCTAGTCCCACACTTGCCGTGTGTGTGTCCCCGTTTGCCTGAGGACTGAGTAATGCTTTTATACTGCTCACACTCCATACATTTCTTATACCCACTGTTAGCAAGCCCGATGATGTCACTCATCTACAAATACACCTCTGGGAGTGCTGTGCCCCAGTAATCTCGGTAGTGTTTTCTGTAACTGCGTAATGCTGTAGTGTAATAAAGTAGTTAGGTCAATGTTCTAGTCCCACACTTGCCATGTGTGTGTGTCCCCGTTTGCCTGAAGACTGAGTAATGCTTTTATACTGCTCACGCTCCATACATTTCTTATACCCACCATTATCAAGGCCGATGATGTCGCCCATCTACAAATACACCTCTGGGAGTGCTGTGTCCCAGTAATCTCGGTAACGCGTTCTGTAACTGCATAATGCTGTAGTGTAATAAAGTAGTTAAGTCAGTGTTCTAGTCCCGCACTTGCCATGTGTGTGTCCTCGTTTGCCTGAGGACTGAGTAATGCTTTTATACTGCTCACGCTCCATACATTTCTTATACCCACCGTTATCAAGGCCGATGATGTCACTCATCTACAAATACACCTCTGGGAGTGCTGTGTCGTAGTAATCTTGGTAGAGCGTTCTGTAACTGCATAATGCTGTATTATAATAAAGTAGTTAGGTCAGTGTTCTAATCCCAGACATGCCAACTGTGTGTGTGTGTGTGTGTGTGTGTGTGTGTGTGTGTGTGTGTGTGTGTGTGTGTGTGTGTGTGTGTGTGCCTGTCTGCATGAGACAAGTACAGTGCTTTGTAGTATTCACCGTAGTGTGTGCCCTAAATGCGTGTTGCTGCAGTGTGATATGGTAGGGGTTTGTATACAGGACATGGCAAGTGTGTGTTTGTCTGTCAGAGCCTGTGTAGAGGTGGCCATGATTGTCTTACCATTGGACATGTTTGGGAGTGGGTTTTGTAGTTTTCCTATATAGTATCCGTCTTATGACACATTGATCACCTCACGAGGAGTACAGCTGTCAGTCAGCCACGGCACTGTGTTGGCAAGCCATACCCATACATCTGGCAAAAGGGCTGGTGAACTAAGTATGCAGCCCTACCAGTACCCTGTATATGTCCCGCACCCATGTGCCATGCACATACAACATTGCCTAGAATATTCCACTATGTTGCTAGTAACTTGCACATTGAGGACAGATAGTAGGCATGGTGTGACTGCAGTGGCCTGCAGAGGACATGGCACCGTGTACAATGGTACAATAGGCACATATATGCAGACATTGTGCCTTCACTATGTTCCACACTGAATGGCTGCAACATATGTGGTGCCATCATATGTGATCCACTAAGGCCAGACAATGCTGTACACATGTGCCCTGTATGGACCCATGCCACTGACACCACGGAATACCTGTCCATTCTATCCATGCAGGTGCAGGGCCGACCTGCTCACTATAAGCAGGTTTCACCACACCAGGCCAGTATTGGCATATTGGGGTATAACAGGCTGTGTACACTACATGTGTCTGCCAAACCAGGTACACATGTACATGTCACTGTACAGTATTGTGGGATATGCACATCACAGGCAATGTCCATGTGAAGGAATATCAAACACAGACATGGCATGCATTGCAAAGCTATGGCCCTGCACATTGGTAACCAGGATGTCAGGCCAGATAATGCAGTACCCATCTGTGTGGGACATTGCAGGCACTACACCCCTGCACTGCACACCATTGTCGGGTGACGCAATGGCATGGATTACCCCTCACCCAGCCTTCTACAGCCATCTTGCACAGCCAAACACTACACACCCATAGAGCAATGCATACCTGCATGACAGTACTGGCACTCTGTGTCTGCATGTGGGTTTTGATGCTCCCAACCACAGTCACTCCCAGTATAAACTTTGTTCGCATGCCAACAGTTGTCAAACACTTTCACATGCCCTAGCCCATAGAACCTCCAGATATCCCTTGTGGTGCATATGGTCCTGTGCATTACTGTGGTGTGGCAAACTAAGTAGTGACATTGTGTATTTACCGCCCTGGCAAAGGTGTCAATGTGTGTCCATTAGAGTGTGGTTGTGGTGACAATGACACCCATTCATGTGGACTGACGTGTGCCACACCTAATGTATGTCTACTATATCTGTTGCAGATGGCACTCACTCTCCTACACACATGTTCTTACAGCACTGCAACATGTCACCTCTGTGGCACATGTAGTAACTTCATGCACATGTAATGGTAATGTGTAGTCAGGGGTTTGCCCTTGTACTATTCAGCATGTGGCAGATGATGCTTATGGTTAAGTCTCCAAGCCCTTCCATGGTGTACATTGCCTGTCCCACATGCACACTCTCTGGTGGATGTGAAGGTGTACACCTGCACAGCAGCAGCATGTGTATTGTAACAGATGGAAATGGTTAGGAGATGGCCTCTGCACCTATTGCAGTCCTCCTCTAGCTGATTGCATGTGGTACAGCTGTGATGGTGTTCCCATACCCAACCGTATGATACATGCAGTACACTATCTAGGGAAACATGTTATTATCTGGCCATGACAGTCACTGTGAGTGGTACCTGGATGTGGTGTTCTGACACGGCATCGCAGATGATATCTGGATGTACCTCAATCATTTTCCACAGTGGGAAATAGCCTAATGACAGGAGGGTGATGTGCCACACAACTACAGCATGTAAGTGTAGCTATGCTGCATTGAGACTACTGCCTGTTTAACATGTGTGTGGTAATGGCTATTCTGCATGTTAAAATACAGACATGACAGTACTCTGTTCATGAGGGAACTCCATCTGTAGGGCCATCTGTGAACAGGTCGGTGTGTGCAACCATTTGTTTCCTGTGTTACACACCGAACACACTTCTGTGCACAGCAGAAGCATGGTGTGAGGATTGCAGACAGTACATGTGTTACTGCCATCGCATTCCTGACTGGACATGTGTCACATGAGGCAGTGGTATGACTGACACTGTGTGGGATTCCCAGTGACAAGCCAATGATGAGAAACTGTTCATAGCTGCGGTCACACGTCTACTACACATTGTACAGTTGCCATGCAGTATATATGCATGTGTTGTGCTCCCTCTGCAAATGTATGCCATCTGTTGTGTCGGGTTGCTGGTGATATCTATGCATACTGTCGTAGGTAATTCTGTATGCTGTTGTCTATCACTAAGCCATATGTGGGTTTAAAACACAACACCATAGGCTGAATGGGTTGGTAGGTCCCAGCAGATCCTCCTGTCCCACTTCAGCTGACCATGGCACCAGACACTAGCACATCTGGGGCCCAGCCATTAACATCAACCTCTGTTGGCTCTGCACCACCTTCTGGTGGTACCACCACTGAGGATGGAGCATGTCCCCCTTGGGAGCGAGACCAGACAGGTACATATCTGCTGTTGTGTGGTCCCAGATATGTTGCGTTGGTGGCTCCCTAAGGGGTTATGAAGCCAGATACTCCAGTTCAAGGGTGGAGTGTCACATTTGCAGGGTGATGCTGCCCCTCCTGGACAGCCCCCAGCACTGCCTCCTTTGCAGCTGTGTAGGTGCAGTGGCAGTTGCCCATGGCTGGAGACCTCCGTCCCACTGTTCCCATGGGCTTTTGAATGCCGAAGACCCATCCCCATCCAGTGTGTATCCCCCCAACATGTGTCATAAACCAACCCTGTATGCTGTCATTTCTGTGCTCCTACTTATCCTCCATGGCCATACCTACACTCCTTCCCCAACATCTGACCCCCCACCTATGGACACATAAGGCCATTTGCTCCTAGGACATCATCTGCCCTATACATAGCTGTCCATTACACACACATGCCCACTGGACACATGAAACCCTTGTAATATGCATCATAACATACTACTGTTATCCTCACCACTGTCCCTCAGGCGCACGGTCCTGGTATGCACATCATTCCTACATGGTCCAGGTACACGTGAGGAGGACGGCCCCATTGTACACAAAACACTACCGGTCCCTCTATGGTTACCCCATTTACCTTTATCATGATGATGATGTTGCACACAGCACATTGCAGGAGTACAGTTCACACATAATGATTGGACAGGTACTGTTGTGTTAATGTACATTACATGCACAGAGTGATATATATGGCCAATGTACAACTATTTGTGTGTATGATTGACACATATCTGTCTGAGGGAGTCTTGTGATCACATAGAGCAACACCACTATGTAATACAGGCGTCGCTGGTGTTTCCCGTTTCATTCATTTGTAATGCTTTGTTGCTATATGGTATGTCCCTGATACATCTCAATATATGTATGTACCTATATGCTGGACATAAACACTCACATGTACATCTACATGATGGGATACATTCCTATACTGTTGAATGACTGCGCTGTATGATATCCTCTGGTTACAGCCTCTTACACTTGATTAGCCTCTACATTGCTTAACCAATGCAATACTCGCATACTGGTAGTCAAAACGCTTACACCCACTCGATCCCGCACTTGCTAATGCATCGGCATTGGTGATTGCATCTGTCACTCACACCCCTGGGTGTGAGCAAGGACCACGATATTACCTTGTGATGCTTATTACATCATATTACATGACTCCAGTATCAGGATTGGCCATCCATTAGGCGACGGCATCGCGT